>NC_134353.1:815387102-815545287 GCF_048569485.1 Anomaloglossus baeobatrachus | reverse complement strand
TGTGATTGGTTGCAGTCAGATGCACCCCCAAGCTGAGTGACAGCATGCCTGACACTTCCAATCACAGACCCTGTCTACGCGTCTATATTGTACTGTAAAAATAAATTGTCAAAGGGTTCCCCCAATATTATGATCCCCAGCACAAATAAAGCATACGGCTACAGGCTGCAGCACACAGCCATGCACTTATCTTGGCTGTGTATAAAAAAACAGGAACCACATGCGGCTTTTTTAAAATTATTATTTGAATAAATATTTTTAAAAACAGCATTCATTCCCCTCAATTTTGATACCGATCAGCGGTGATAGCACTCAGGTAAGTTGTGGGTGCAGCTAGAGGTTCCCAAAACCCTGCACCTATGACTGCAGGTCTCTTAACCTTCATTAAAATCAGTAACGTCACCTGAGGTGGGGTCACTGAGTTCATTGAGGTCAGATTACTTGTAGTCACAGGTGTTGGACCGGAAGGGGTGTTTTGGGGTTAATAAAGTGGTTAAAGAGGGTGATTTTTTGTACTGTATTTTAAATAAAGGATTTTTTGGTGTTTATGTTTATTTCTTTTAACTTACAGCTTAGTAATGGGGGGGTCTCATTGACCCCCCCTTCACTAAACTAGGGCTTAGGGGCAGCTGTGAGCTGTGAATAACCCCTTATTACCCCGATTGCCACACACCAGGGCTATCGGGTAGACCCGGGTAAATTGCTGGAATTGTTGAATCTAATGGATGTGTAGCGCTTCACGGGGCCTGCAGGGCTACCCGTCACTGGGCCAGTGGTATTTTGGGGTTGCTGTGAGTGGCCTGACCCAGCTCTCTGGCCCCGCCAGCCACACGAAAAGAGGGGGGAAGGGAATTTTGCTTTGCAGTGCCACCCGTGGTACGTGGTCAGGGATTAGCTGCCACTGCGAGATGTTGCTCTCCTCTGGGGCTGATGTTACTGCAGCTCAGATAGTCCAGCTCCCCACAGGTGAAGCGAGCCCCAGGGAGGACGGTGGCGATGGGGGGAAGGGTCACTGGTGCCGAAGCACGGGGCGACGGCGCTAGTAATAACAGGCTGAGGCAGCAGTTGTGGGTCCAGGTCTTTTACTCACAATTCTTAGGATGCTCCCCTCAGGGAACTGGTCACCACCGTGCTGGGCCTCAGCCAATCCTGGATGAATCAGAGGTCACCACCGGTGTTGTGGAGCATGTGAGACTTTCTTCCTTGCGCCTTGTAGTGTGGATCCCTGTGACGTGATGCTACTTGGGGACCCCCGTCTTCTTGGCTTTAGTTACCATCTTGTTTGCAGGCAGCACAAAACAATTATGGACCTGACCGTGGTCTTGACTCCTGTCTCTATATGCTGCTGTCCCCCGGGATCGCAGTGGTGGTGGACAATAGGACATGAAATCCCCCTTCCCTGCAGATTCTGGTAGTCCAACATGAAGTATGTTCTACCCTAGGACTCTGAAGCCTGACGGCATCAATCCCAAAGGGGCTGTTGGGGCTCACCCTTCGGCTACCGTGTTGCTCCTCTGTTTTACCAGCTCCACCCGGTCATCTCCTGTTTCTCCCAATCTGCCCGGTCCTTTCCAGTCTGCCTGGTTTTTCCAGTCTGCCCGGTCCTAATGGAGGGATCTCTGAAGCACACCCCTCCGCTGCCGTGGTCCTATGAAGCCATGATGTCCTGGCACTCTCCTTCTCTCCTTCTCCGGGATAGCGCTCAAGCACCCATCACGGGTGATCTTTGCTGTGAAGCACATCCCTCAACAACCTAGCTTCTCCTGCGTCTCATACTGATCTGAAGTGATTTCCTGTGTGTTCTGTAACTTCCCCAATTAACCCCCACCTTTCCGATGACTCACCCTGCCCAGGAAAAACCCATTGCTATGGTGACCACCTGTGCTGTGTAACTGCTGGCTGGCTGTGTTGTGTAAGCCATGAGCATAGAATGTTGTGTAAGCTATAAACACCAGTGATTAAGCTCGTCTTACCTGGGATAAGTATTGCACCTTAAGGCAGATTCAATACCCTGTGGCGACTGAACCCTCAGGGGTGCCACAGATACAGCAATCTTAGGCAGCTGCATGTTGCTATTTTTAGGATGGGGGGCCAATAACCATTGGTCTCCCCAGCTTGAAAATACCAGCCCCCAGCTGTTGGGCTTTATCATGGCGGGGTATGAAAATTGGGGAGGACCACACGCTGTATGGGAGACATGAAATTAGCTTGTCTCACCCCACCAGCTCATAGTGAGAGCGCTCCCACCATCTCAGAGGGAAAAATTGGTAAGGCCTCATTCACACGTAGGTGCCTCCGGTACATGTATGGTCCGTTTCCTCACGTACCGCAGACACGTACACACATAGACCTATGTCTTCCTATGGTGTTGGACACACGTATGCATTTTCGCACGGAACGTGTGTCCATTCCGTACATACGTGTGTCCGTGTGTTTCTCACGGCAACATGTCCGTTTTATCTCCCGCATCACGGGTGTCACACGGAACGCAAACGGGTCACACGTAACACACACGGATGACACGGATGTGTTCCATGTGACAAGCACCGAAGAAAAGACGTGTCTGCAAGAAAAAAAAACCAAAACATTACTCACCTCCTCCAGCCTTCCTGTCTCTGCCGTTGCTGTCACTTGCTGCCGACTGCCGCTCATTATGCTAATTGAATATTCACTTCACTGTGGCCGGAAGCAGCAGCGGGGAGTCGTCAGGACCGGAGGCCGAAGATCAGCACCACGGACAGCAAAGCCAGGGACTGGGGAGTAGAAAGTTTCCGTTCTCCGTGTGTTATCACGGCTAACACTCGGAGAACACACGTGTGCCATACACACGGCACACCATGGGCAATACGCACCTTTCACATGTCCGTGAAATGATTTTCACGGACATGTAGAAGAGGCCTAAAGATGTACAAAACAAATTATATTATGCCAAAAATAATGTCTTTTCTCATGTTCACATGTAGGATAGCATATTCTAAAAAATTACTTTAAAGTATAGTTACAGTATATATTAAAGTATATATAGTCATATGAAAAAGTTTGGGCACCCCTATTAATGTTAACTTTTTTTCTTTATAACAATTTCGGTTTTTGCAACACCTATTTCAGTTTCATGTATCTAATAACTGATGGACTCAGTAATATTTCTGGATTGAAATGAGGTTTATTGTACTAACAGAAAATGTGCAATCCACATTTAAACAAAATTTGACCGGTGCAAAAGTATGGGCACCTCAACATACAAGTGACATTAATATTTTGTAGATCCTCCTTTTGCAAAAATTACAGCCTCTAGTCGCTTCCTGTAGCATTTAATGAGTTCCTGGATCCTGGATGAAGGTATATTTGACCATTCCTGTTTACAAAACAATTCCAGTTCAGTTAAGTTTGATGGTCGCCGAGCATGGACAGCACGCTTCAAATCATCCCACAGATGTTCAATGATATTCAGGTCTGGGGACTGGGATGGCCATTCCAGAACATTGTAATTGTTCCTCTGCATGAATGCCTGAGTAGATTTGGAGCGGTGTTTTGGATCATTGTCTTGCTGAAATATCCATCCCCTGCGTAACTTCAACTTCGTCACTGATTCTTGCACATTATTGTCAAGAATCTGCTGATACTGAGTTGAATCCATGCGAACCTCAACTTTAACAAGATTCCCGGTACCGGCATTGGCCACACAGCCGCAAAGCATTATGGAACCAAATTTTACTGTGGGTAGCAAGTGCTTTTCTTGGACTGCCGTGTTTTTTTGCCTCCATGCAAAACGCCTTTTTGAATGACCAAACAACTCAATCTTTGTTTCATCAGTCCACAGGACCTTCTTCCAAAATGTAACTGGCTTGTCCAAATGTGCTTTGCATACCTCAGGTGACTCTGTTTGTGGCGTGCTTGCAGAAACGGCTTCTTTCGCATCACTCTCCCATACAGCTTCTTCTTGTGCAAAGTGTGCTGTATTGTTGACCGATGCACATTGACACCATCTGCAGCAAGATGATGCTTCAGGTCTTTGGAGGTGGTCTGTGGATTGTCCTTGACTGTTCTCACCATTCTTCTTCTCTGCCTTTCTGATATTTTTCTTGGCCTGCCACTTCTGGGCTTAACAAGAACTGTACCTGTGTTCTTCCATTTGCTTACTATGTTCCTCACAGTGGAAACTGACAGTTCAAATCTCTGAGACAACTTTTTGTATCCTTCCCCTGAACAACTATAATGAATAATCTTTGTTTTCAGATCATTTGAGAGTTGTTTTGAGGAGCCCATGATGCCACTCTTCATAGGAGATTCAAATAGAACAACTTGCAAGTGGCTACCTTAAATACCTTTTCTCATGATTGGATATACCTCCCTATGAAGTTCAAAGCTCAATGAGGTTACAAAACCAATTTAGTGCTTTAGTAAGTCAGTAAAAAGTAGTTAGGAGTGTTCAAATCAAGAAATTGATAAGGGTGCCCATACTTTTGCACCCGTCAAATTTTGTTTAAATGCGGATTGCACATTTTCTGTTAGTACAATAAACCTCATTTCAATCCAGAAATATTACTCAGTCCATCAGTTATTAGATATATGAAACTGAAATAGCTGTTGCAAAAACCCAAATTGTTATAAAGAAAAAAGGTTAACATTAATAGGGGTGCCCAAACTTTTTCATATGACTGTATCTATGCTAGTATATACAGGGACAGTTAGGCAGGGATTAGCAATATGCACCCAGAACTGCTCGTGGTTCTGGGTGCATATTGCACCTGACAGGCTCCCTTTAAGTAAAGAACTGTTGTTAACGCTATCTGGTAGTCTCCCGAGTTGTCTTATGGTCATGTACAGCCAAGAACCACTAGTGACAGCATGCAGCCTGCACAAATATACAATCCACACAGCCCAAGTCCACACAGCTAGCAAGGACCAAGTGTTAGGGTGTCAGGATGTCCAGAGTCAATCCCTCGCACACAACTACCCGTCGTGCCACCCTACAGCCATATAAGCTTTGCCAGACTCCATGTATAGTATTGTTTTACAGCATTGATGTGATGCAACTCAAAGTTTAGATGAGTAGAATAGAGGGCTCAGTCTTATTGCAGCGTTGATCAAAATGGACCTATAATATGGCCATATGCATGATCCTATATTTGTTATCAATAGCAACCAATCACAGCCAAGTTTTCATTAGCATTCTGCTCCTGAAAAAATGAAAGCTGTCCTGTGATTTGTTACTATTGATAACAAAGCCAACTTTTCTTTAAAACAGTGTCATTAATCTGCCTCAAAGTAATCCCAAATGTAAACTATTTATGTAGATTATTTATTTTGGTTTTAAAATTTAAGGTTGAAAGAAAAAACAAGTCTACCGAGTTCAACCTATAACCTAACATGTTGATGTAGAGGAAGGCAAACAGCCCATGACGCAAACACCCCATGACGCAAACAGCCCATGACGCAGAGGCTAGTTGCCCCAGATTACCGGGAAAACTCCTTTCTGACTCCATATATTATTGAGTTGGTCCCTGGAACACTGTTCCATCACATTGTAGTTTCTTTTTTTTCTCACATATCAGCAGTTTAGGGTATGTTTTATGCTGTGAACATGTTGACCTTAATTTCATGATGCATTAGTTACTTTATAGAGGCTGATTAAATTACATCTTGTTTTTAGCTATAATCAGAGAAAGTGACCTGAAATGTGAGGAAGCCTTTCCAATGTCAATTACATGATGTGAAATTAAACCATTCTGGTTATGTGATTATAGGTCACATCTCCTGCCCCTTCAGCTCATCACTGCAGAGCTCAATGACTTGTAGCTTTACCCTATCACATTTTTTATTAAGCAACACTTTAGCAGGCTCCCTATATGTTCCCATTAGCAGAGGATTGACTGAGCTAAATGAGCTCTGACTTTATGATCCCATGAATGTTAATGATGATTGACTGAAAAGTCGTTGTCACCCACTAGAATTATGCTACATAGCTACAGCCTAAGGGTTTGCTCACATCCATGCATAAGTACGCCGAGTGCAATCCGATTAAAAAATCAGATTGTACCAAAGTCAAACAATAAGACAATGCTGATCTGCGAGTTTTTCCTCGGCATGCTGCGTATGGTCATGTAAAATGGCTGAGATTCGCCAATGCAAGTCTATGGATGCAAAAAAAAATGGACGTCACATGGATTATCTGTCATTTTTTTAAGCTGGAAAGACTGTACTTATCATCTTTTAATAGTTCACAGTGAATTCAGCTAATGTCTTTATAAAAAATAGTATTTATGGTCTGTACACTTGTATCCCTTAAAATCCTAATGATTTAGTTTAGTCATCTAATATGTTCATGAAAAGAGATGTCTATCTGGGATTTTTTTGAGAAGCTTTCCAGAAAAATAACAGGTGTCATTTGTATAGGGAGGGAATGATGTTACTGTAGGTAACAGACTAAGGCCTGTTTCACTCATCAGTAGTGATGAGCGAGCATGCTTGTAACTACTCGGTACTCGCACGAGTATCGCTGTACTCGGGCTGCTCGGCGGGGACCGAGTAATCTCGCGATACTCGTGCTGTACTCGTGGTCTTCATCCCTGCATGTTGGCGCTCTTTTGAGAGCCAGCCCTCATGCAGGGATTGGCTGGCAGACCACTGCAATGCCACAGCCCTGTTAGTTGTGGAATTGCAGTGATTGGCCGGCCTGCACAGCGTGACCGAGCCTTTATACCGGCCGGCGCGCTGTGCTCTGCTCACAGCCATCCAGACAGTGAGTGCAGGGAGAGTGTCGCTGATTCAGGGAAAGCTTTGCGGCCCTTTATAGCTTTTTCAGTTGCAGGGCTGCAAACAGTGTGACCAAAAGTCCTTCTCAGGACTATTCTAGTTGTATACAGGCAGGCAGGGTATAGCCAGGTCGGAGTACAGTAGCAGAGTCCTTCTCAGGACTATTGTTGCTATATACAGGCAGGGTATAGCCAGGTCTGAATACAGGCTAGTGACCAGAAGAGTCCTTGTCAGGACTATTGTACCAGTATACAGGCAGGCAGGCAGGCAGGGTATATATAGCCATTCCTAGTGGTGACCGTATACCAGCCTTCATCATATCTGGGGCTGGTGTACACAGTGTAAAACAGTCCAGATAGTGTCTGACTTGTCTGTAATTGTCGCTCCCCAAAAAAACCTGTTAGGTTCTTATTGCGTCCGTGCTTGGTTTTTAAAACCGCACGTGTGTGCCTGTCGGTGGCAGCGTACAGGTGCACTTGTGTGCAATTTCCACAAACTTTGATATAACGCACTAGTAGTGAATATACACGTCAGCAGTGCACAGCATTGCAAAATGCGCAAGGGCATTGGCAAGGAACAAGGAAGTGGACGTGATGGTGGTGCAGGCAGAGGCCGAGGTCGTGGGCAAGCTCTAATTTCGCCACAACAAAGGGCCACATCTAGTCGCTCGCACGTCCTGTCCCAAATTCTTGGGGACCGCAGCAGTACACCACTCTTGAACCAAGACCAGTGTCAACAGGTTGTTAGTTGGATAGCAGATAATGCTTCCAGTCAGATTGGCACCACCACAAACACTCTGTCTTCCACACGGTCAAGTGTCAGTAGCCGTGATACTGCACCGCACATTTCTGAACCTGATCCTCCTTCCTACCACCAGGCTGAGTACACGTCCTCCTCGGACATTAATGATCCCACACTTGGACACTCGGAAGAGCTGTTCACGTTTCCATTCACACATTCTGGCCTCTCGCCAGCTCATATTGAAGTGGGTCATGAGGAGATCGTCTGTACAGATGGCCAAATATTTGAGCAGCCACGTTCTCACGAAGTTGGCAACGTGTCTCAACAAGTGGTGGACGATGATGAGACACAATTGTCAGGAAGTCAGGAGGAGGAGCAGGGTGCGGAAGAGGAAGACGACGTGGTGGATGATCCAGTAACTGACCCAACCTGGCAGGAGGATATGCAGAGCGAGGACAGCAGTGCACAGGGGGAGGGAGGCGTAGCATCACAACAGGCAGTAAGAAGCAGGGTGGTGGCCCCAGGCATAAGTCAGGCAACCGTTCCCCGGAACAACACGACGACACAAGGTGCCTGTACAAATGTTAGGTCTTCCCGAGTCTGGCAGTTTTTTAAGTTGGATCCAGATGATTCAAAAAAGGCCATTTGCAACACCTGCCGTGCCAGCATCAGCAGGGGTACCAAAACTAGCAGCCTGACCACCACCAGCATGATCAGGCACATGTCAGCCAAGCACCCGACTTTGTGGGAAGTACAACAGAGTCGAGGAGCAGTGCTTGCTGATGTCACTGCTACGTCTTCGCTGGTTGTGCATGCGAGCCAATCCCCTGTCCATGCTGCCTGCGAACAAGCCTCCTCCACTCCTGCACCTGCAGTTGCCTACGCAGAAAGAACACCATCATCAAGCACGTCCTTGTCCCAGCGCAGCGTTCAGTTATCCATTCAGCAAACCTTTGAACGCAGGCGCAAATACACTGCCAACACCCCACATGCCACAGTTCTAAATGCTAACATTTCGCGACTGCTTGCGCTGGAAATGTTGCCTTTTAGGCTGGTGGAGACAGAAGCATTCCGTGACCTGATGGCGGCAGCTGTCCCACGTTACTCGGTCCCCAGCCGCCACTATTTCTCCCGGTGTGCCGTCCCCCGCGTTGCATAACCACGTGTCACAAAACATCACACGTGCCCTGAACAACGCTGTTTCACCCAAGGTCCACCTAACCACAGACACATGGACAAGTGCTTGTGGGCAAGGCCGCTACATCTCGTTGACGGCACACTGGGTTAATATTGTGGAAGCTGGGACCCAGTCTGAGCGAGGGACGGAACACGTCCTTCCCACACCAAGGTTTGCAGGCCCTACCTCAGTCAGTGTTTCACCCACACTCTACAGCTCCGGAATGTCATGCTCTTCAGCCTCCTCCTCCTCCTGCGCATCCTCATCCACTGTACCCTCCACACCAGTCACAAGCTGGAAGCACTGCAGCACTGCCTCGGCGAAGCGGCAACAGGCTGTGCTGAAGCTAATCTGCATAGGTGACAAACCCCACAATGCAGAAGAGCTGTGGACAGCTCTGAAACAGCAGGCAGATCACTGGCTCACACCTCTGAACCTAAAGCCAGGAAAGGTCGTGTGTGACAATGGCCGGAACCTGGTGGCGGCTTTGAGGCGAGGCCAGCTGACACATGTTCCATGCGTGGCCCATGTGCTCAACCTCGTGGTTCAGCGGTTTCTAAAGTCATACCCAGAGCTGTCTGATCTGCTGGTAAAAGTTCGCCGCCTGTCTGCACATTTTCGAAAGTCACCTACTGCTTCAGCCGGCCTTGCCGGCTTTCAGCGCAGTTTGCATCTTCCGGCTCACAGACTGGTGTGTGATGTCCCCACGCGTTGGAATTCAACTCTGCACATGTTGGTCAGGATATGTGAGCAGAAGAGGGCAGTTGTTGAGTACCTGCATCACCTAAGCCGTCGGGAAATGGGTCAAACTCCACACATAACACCTGAGGAGTGGAGATTGATGTCAGACCTATGTACCATCCTCCAAAACTTTGAGGACTCCACCAAGATGGTGAGTGGTGATGACGCCATTATTAGCGTCACCATACCGCTACTCTGCCTTCTAAAATGGTCTCTGCTGAAAAAAAACCATGATGCATTGCAGGCGGAGCGCGATGAGTTGCAGCAAGAAACAGTAGTGGGTGTGGGTGATGATAACACACAGCCCAGCCTCGTCTCATCACAACGTGCAGTGGAGGACTATGACGAGGAGGAGGATGAAGACATGGAGCAACTCTCCGGCCAAATTGAGGATATGACATGCACACCAGTCATATCCTCGGTTCAGCGTGGCTGGCCAGAGGACAGGGTAGATGAGGAGGAGGAGGAGGAGGAGGACAGCATGTTCAGTCATCTTGTTGGTCAGGCTACTGAAGTCCTGGCTGTTAAGAGTCTGGCGCACATGGCTGACTTTATGGTAAGCTGCCTGTCTCGTGACCCTCGCGTTAAGAACATCTTGGCCGACAATCATTACTGGTTGGTAACACTGTTAGACCCACGCTACAAGGAGAACTTTTTGTCTCTTATTCCCGTGGAGGAGAGGTCAACCAAAATGCAGCAGTTCCGGAAGGCCATAGTCACGGAAGTAGGCAAAGCATTCCCCTCACAAAACGCTAGCGGCATAGGTCAGGAATCAGTGGACAACCGAGGCGTACAGCCGAGAGAGGCACAAGTCCAATCCGCCAGAGGTAGGGGAACAGTCTTTAAGATGTGGGACAGTTTTCTCAGCCCCTCACGTACCACAGCCCCTGAGGTGCGGGGTAGTGCCACAAGAAATCCTAAGTTTGCCCAGATGCTGAAGGAGTACCTTGCAGATCGAACAACTGTACTCCGACATTCCTCTGTGCCTTACAATTATTGGGTATCCAAGCTGGACACGTGGCATGAATTGGCTCTCTACGCCTTGGAAGTCCTGGCCTGCCCTGCTGCTAGCGTTTTGTCAGAGCGTGTTTTTAGTGCCGCAGGTGGAATCATTACAGATAAACGCACCCGCCTGTCAACTGAAAATGCTGACAGGCTGACTCTGATCAAGATGAACAAGGGTTGGATTGGGCCAGACTTCACCACACCACCAGCAAATGAGAGCGGAATTTAAAGTTTGCCATGTACCTCCACTCACCCATGGGTACACACTTCTGGACTTTGGATAATCGCTGGACTGCTCCTCCTTCTCCTCATGCGCCACCATGATGATGACCGTTACAAATTGCAATACTTAGGCCTTTGTTTCAGGTATACCCCCAGTGGTAAATTTTTTTCGCCCATTCTTTGCAGAATGGACATTACAACGACAGGAGACCCGCTCCTTTGCAATGGGAACAATGTTTTGAGGCCCTCATGCACGTCTCTATCCAGGGACAACGTGGAGCCTCCCAATTTTTGGCTGCCCTGCCTAAGGGCTATACTATAATACACCCACTTCCTGACAATGGACACTTAATGTTTTGAGGCCCTCATGCACGTCTCTACCCAGGGACAACGTGGAGCCTCCCAATTTTTGGCTGCCCTGCCTAAGGGCTATACTATAATACACCCACTTCCTGACAATGGACACTTAATGTTTTGAGGCCCTCATGCACGTCTCTACCCAGGGACAACGTGGAGCCTCCCAATTTTTGGCTGCCCTGCCTAAGGGCTATACTATAATACATCCACTTCCTGACAATGGACACTTAATGTTTTGAGGCCCTCATGCACGTCTCTACCCAGGGACAACGTGGAGCCTCCCAATTTTTGGCTGCCCTGCCTAAGGGCTATACTACAATAGACCCACTTCCTTCCAATGGGCACTTCAGGTTTACAGGCCCTCATGCACGTCTCTACCCAGGGACAACGTGGAGCCTCCCAATTTTTGGCTGCCCTGCCAAAGGGCTATACTATAATACACCCACTTCCTTCCAATGGGCACTTCAGGTTTACAGGCCCTCATGCACGTCTCTACCCAGGGACAACGTGGAGCCTCCCAATTTTTGGCTGCCCTGCCAAAGGGCTATACTATAATACACCCACTTCCTTCCAATGGGCACTTCAGGTTTACAGGCCCTCATGCACGTCTCTACCCAGGGACAACGTGGAGCCTCCCAATTTTTGGCTGCCCTGCCAAAGGGCTATACTATAATACACCCACTTCCTTCCAATGGGCACTTCAGGTTTACAGGCCCTCATGCACGTCTCTATGCAGGGGCATTGGTGAACCTCACAATTTTGGACTGCCCTGGCAAAGGAAAATACTACAAAGACTCACTTCCTCAAAATGGGCACATTAGACTCAAGAGGCCTTCATGTACGTCTCTTCTCAGGGACATCGGAGTGCCACACAATGTTTTCACGTAAAATCTTTCATGTATTAATCTCAAAAAGTAACATACACCAGCTCTATCTCACTATTGGGTATGTGCCCTTAACATTTCTGCCATGAAAAATCATTTTGGGGTCATTTTGGAAGGTTTTCTGGTGAGTCCGTAAAAATGGCGTGAACCGCGGACAAAATTGTTCACAGCTGTGACTTTTGAGTGATAAATGCTTCAAGGGGTCTTCCCCATGCTGTTGCCATGTCATTTGAGCACTCTTCTGAGACTTTTGTGACATTTTTAGGGTTTCTCCATGCTGCCGGGGGGTCATTTCACAAAAATACTCGGGTCTCCCATAGGATAACATTGGGCTCGTTGCTCGGGCCGAGTACACGAGTATCTTGGGAGGCTCGGCCCGAGCTTCGAGCACCCGAGCTTTTTAGTACTCGCTCATCACTACTCATCAGTGATTCTGGTACGTATGTGACAGTTTTTATACGTACCAGAATCACAGACATACGCAGACCCATTATAATCAATTGAAATCTCTACTGGATGACGGTGTTGAAACACATGCAATTACCCCAAAAATGTATGACTCATTGCTGCCTGCTCATCCTGTTGTGGCCACTTTTTATCTCCTTCCCAAGATTCACAAAGACCCCCATGCCCCACCTGGTAGACCCATTGTCTCTGGCATTGGGGGTCTTTGTGAACCAATTTGTCGTTTTGTTGATTTTTTTCTTTTTTTTTTTTTTTCTCCAGCAATGTGTCCAAACTTTACCTTCATTTGTACAGGACACAAATGATGTTTTGAGAAGACTGGACGGGGTGATTTTGGAGGAGGATATGTGGTTGGTGAGCTGCGACGTGGAATCTCTATACACTTCTATACGTCATCCACAGGGCATTGAAGCTGCGGAATTTTTCTTACATATGACCAATCTTGATCCAGTTCTTCAGGAGTTTATTATATCTCTCCTTAGGTTCATTCTCAGCCATAATTTCTTCGTGTTCAAGGACCGCCCCTTCCTACAGCTCCAGGGAACGGCTATGGGGGCTGCCTGCGCACCCTCATACGCCAACCTATTCCTGGGCCTGTGGAAAAGGGAGGCGGTCCTTGACACGATGGGCCATGAACATGTTGTTTCATGGATGCGCTATATAGACGATGTCCTTTTTATCTGGCAGGGTTCCACGTCGCAGCTCGATACCTTTCTACACCTCCTCAATACTAATGACCGCAACATTCGTCTGACCTGGCAGTTCAGTTAAACTTCTATCAATTTTTTGGACATATCTATCTGTAGACAACCTGACGGCTCCCTCCGGACTGATATTTACCGCAAACAAACTGCAACTAATTCACTCTTGCATTTTTCCTCGTCACACCCCCCACAGCTAAAGCGTTCTATCCCCATCGGACAGTTCCTCCGTGCACGGAGGATTTGTTCGGATGATACGACGTTTCACAATCAAGCTTCCATCTTGTCCAGCAGATTTAAAGATAGGGGGTATAGGTCTGTGGACATCAATAGGGGATACCAGCGGGCCTGTGATGTCTCGAGACAGACGTTGCTGTCAAGAGGTGGAATTCAGAGACGCTCGGGAGATAATACTGTCAGGTTTATCACCTCATTTAATTGCAAATCGCAACAAGTTAAAAAGGTTTTGGAAAAACACTGGCCAATTTTACTTACGGATAGGGATTTGAAAACTACCCTTACATCACATCCCTCTATTACTTGGCGCAAGTCACGTAACCTAAGGGATTTACTCACTAGGAGCCACTATATTCCTCCTAGGAGTAAATTCATATTTGGCAGTCGTGGCCCCCCCTGGGGTTCCTTTCCATGTGGCTCGTGTTCTGCCTGCCAATTCATCCCCAAGCGATTTGATTTCACTAACTCCCGTGGTGACAAGCAGTTCCGCATAGTACATTTCATCAATTGTAACACGGAGGCAGTCGTCTACCATGCCACATGCCCGTGTGGGCTGATTTACATTGGCATGACTACACGCAGTCTGAGAGTTCGCTCACAGGAGCATGTCAGAGACATCCGAAATGCTGCCCAATCTCTTGAACCAGAAAAATTAAAAACCATTCCCATACAAGTAAAATATATCTTTGTACCGTGTTAGCCAGTAGAGATAAAAAAATTGTTTAAAAGAACAGAGAGTCCTCAGTGGTTGATACCTTTTAATGGCTAACTGAAAAGATGGTAATAATTGCAAGCTTTCGAGACTACTCAGGTCTCTTCATCAGGCATGGTATAACACAAAATCTGAAGAGTCACGTATGTGTATAAATACGTGACTCTTCAGATTTTGTGTTATACCATGCCTGATGAAGAGACCTGAGTAGTCTCGAAAGCTTGCAATTATTACCATCTTTTCAGTTAGCCATTAAAAGGTATCAACCACTGAGGACTCTCTGTTCTTTTAAACAATTTTTTTAAACCATTCCCAAACATTTTTTCTTCCACCACTCCAGTAACCCTCGTGGCCTATGTATACGTGGAATTGATCACGTGTATATGGGCACTAGGGGAGGTGACATGACAAAGAGACTCCTACAAAAAGAGACTAGGTGGATGGTCACCTTGGACACTGTCACCCCCTTGGGCTTGAACGAGGCGATTAGCTTCAAATCTTTTTTGTAATAAGTTGCGCGAATTTTAATTGGGCCCCTTGGCCATCCTTGTATGTTTTTTAACTTGATTTTAATTTATGTGGTTTATATTTCTAGGGATCCTCTATCCAGGTATATACTGATCGAATTGCTCCATGTCGTTGTGTGCGTCCCCTCAGACGACTGAATACATACTTGAGCGGATTGAAGCGACTTGGACCTCTGAAGATTGCCGTTGACATCTCTTAATCTATGTCTTATTTGCATATGTTTATGCTACATGTCCCAGCCCCCCCCTGATTTCCCTTCTTCTTTCTTCCCTCCCCCCTCCCTCTTCCCCCCCCCCCCCCCCTTTCCCTCCCCCTCATCCCATGTATGTTTTACCATCCTCCTTGCCCTGATGAGATGAATGTTAATTGTCATTGTCTAGTTATTATGAAGTTTTATACTCTTTCTGGGCTAGGGAGAGACTGACTTCTTTAATTTCTGCCCCATTACCTTATTTAGGTTAATGTCTATTGCCCCTTAAACGGTCCCTCGTTTACACTCCTGGGATATGCGGGCGTCTGGGCTAACAGGCAGATTCTTGGATCCCGACTCCGGGATATACCATGATGTTTTTCACCTTTTGGCTGCTGGGGGATTTTTGATGCGATGTACGCATGCGCTTCTGTGCCTTCTGACATGGGGGATTCCGGCCTTAGAAATTCTGTGATGTAATTAATCTGTCATATGACACTCCTCTGTGTTTGCCTGGTTGGCTGTACCCAGGACTGACGCGACGCGCACATGCGCGATCAGCGTCTCCTGCGATAGGAGGATTTTCATGCTTATACTCCGTGACATTTATGTCCGGTTGTTCTTCCCCCTCCTTAACCGCTCCCACCCTACGTCATACCCAGGTGGATGTCATTCAGTGCACAGACGCGACGCGCGCATGCGCGATCAGCGTCTCCTGTGATAGGAGGATTCTTATGCTTGAACTCCGTGACATTTACGTCCGGTTGTCCCTCTTCCTCTTTAACCGCCCCCACCCCACGTCACACCCAGGTGGATGTTATTCAGTGCACAGACGCGACGCGCGCATGCGCTGCCTGTGCCTTCCGTGGTGGGGACTTCCGGGTACTCCTGTGACGAATGAAGGGATGACGTACGTCCTCCCTCTATTCTTCCACGTGGTGCCCGGCGGCCCCTGCCCGGGAAGGCGGGGCAACATGACGTGGAGCGCGCCGATTTGCCTGTGATCCCTGCTATTCACTATATAAACCCATATGCTATACACGATGGTCAGCCTCCTGACGAAGCCACGCCCGGTGAAACGCGCGTCGAGGCCCCGCCCACCACCACCAGCTTGCCTACTAAACAGCCCTAATATGTCTCAAGGTAAATATATTACCACCTTATGATATGACAGGCTCCTGATATTACTCTAAAGGGTGAGCTTCATATAGGGAATCCACCCTCTGATGTATTTGCTTCTCCCTGTTTTTTCTGGCTATTTTGCCTGTCATACACTGATTTACGTATTTTGTGGCTGGCTTACCAACGGCTGGTGTGGTTTGTGCATCTTCTGTGTCTGGCATTTTAACACTCTCTTGCCTGTACCGTTTGTCCTTTTGTCACACTCACTTTATTATTAAAATTATTGTGTATTTCACTATATATTTGTCTCTGGTCTCTTCTATACCAGTGGTCTTCCTTTTTACCTCTTATATTGGTATAATTGATCACTGGGATCTTTTTAGGTTTTGCATTCTTAATGGGACCCTCCCTTTTAGGGAAGTTGTAGGTTTACTACCATTATAATCAATGGGCCTGAGCACACAACAGTGATTTCTCACACTATGGTGTAGTCTGTGAAACACGTACCAGAAAAACATGGACATCTAATATATAACGCTGAATGTGTGTATGTATGTATGTATGTATGTGTGTGTGTGTGTGTGTGTGTGTGTGTGTGTATGTGTGTGTGTGTGTGTATGTGTGTGTGTGTGTGTGTGTGTGTGTGTGTGTGTGTCTGGGATTGGCATCTGCACCGTCGCAGGTACAGCCACAAAATTTTGCACACTCACACTTCTGGACCCCGAGAGCGTCATAGGCTATGTTTTGAGAGGAGATTTTAACCCCACGCTTTACAGTTATTCACCAAAAACCTGCCTCCATTAAAGTGAATGGAGCTGGGAGCCACAGTGCAGCCAGAACTTCAGAAGAATGCGCAGCCACTCCCTTAAATGGAATGTTGGCGTGTCACAATGCAGCCAGGGAAAGAGACAGACACAGACAGGGAAAGAGGCAGACACAGGCAGGGTAAGAAACAGACATAGACAGGGTAAGAGACAGACACAAAGAGACAGACAGAAACAAAGAGACAGACTGACAGGGAAAGAGACAGACAGGGAAAGAGAGGGAAAGAGAGAGACAGGTTAAGACACAGACACAGAGAGGTAAAGAGACAGACACAGACAGAGACAGACACAGGGAAACAGACAGACAGGTAAAAAGAGGGAAAGAGACAGACAGGGTAAGAGACAGACAAAGACAGGTAAAGAAACAGACAAAGAGACAGACACAGGGAAAGAGACAGAGGGAAAGAGGGAAAGAGACAGACAGGGAAAGAGAAGGAAAGAGACAGACAGGGAAAGAGAGGGAAAGAGACAGACAGGGAAAGTGACAGAGATAGATAGACAGACAGGGAAAGAGATTGAGACAGACAGAGAAAGAGACAGAGACAGTCAGAGATGCAGATAGGGACAGAGACAGGCAGACAGGGAAGGAGGAGACAGCCAGAGAGACAGACAAAGATAGATGGGGAAAGACACAGACCTTGATAGAGACAGACGGGGAATGAGACAGAGAAATAGAGACAGACAAGGAAAGAGACAGTCAGAGACAGGCAGACAAGGAAAGAGACATACATGAAAAGACACAGACAAAGAGACTGGGAGATAGACAGGGAAAGAGACAGACCTGGGAAAGAGACAGACCTAGAAAGAGACACATGGGGAAAGAAACAGAGAGATAGAGACAGACAAAGAAAGAGACAGACAGAGACAGGCAGACAGGGAAAGAGACAGACGAGGAAAGAGACAGATGGGGAAAGAGACAGACCTGGAAAGAGACAAACCTGGAAAGAGACAGACGGAGCACATTACTTGGCCAATTTAGTTAAATCTGTGTGGAATATCTGTGGTGTTTAAATATATGTTGTGAAATGCTTCTATTAGCTTAGTTTTTGGCTTTTAATAATTACATTTCTATTTGTTTTATGGTTTTTGTGTGCAGAATACATATTTGTTAATACATTCTATTTTCTTAACAGCTGTTATTAACCCGGGTGAAGCCGGGTAGTACAGCTAGTAGAAAAGAAAAAGCATTTTTAACTCACCTTCTCCAGTGACGCTCTCTCCGGCCTCTACATGCTGCTGCTTCAGAGCCGGCTGACTACTGGCACGCATACTCATGTATGCAGCCACAGCCGACCCGGAAGTAGCTGCAGCGGGGGCATAAACGTAGAAGAGCCAAAGAGTTCAGCATCACGGACAGCGGGAGTGGGGACAGGTGAGTATACGTCCATGTGCAATCACATCTTATAGATTGCAAAAGGCCAACCCACGTATGCCGTGAATCACGGCACACGGAGGGACATATGCATTTTTAACACATCAGTGAAAAATGTCAGTGTTTTTCACTGACGCAAAACAGGCCTAAACTCCAGCTAACCCTGCTGGTTCTTTAACAGACTACTGTAGAGATCCCAACTCTCCCTAATGGTTTCTGCGTGAGCTGGAAGAGCCCTGACCACTGACTAAAAGATGGCAACTCATGTTCCTCCTGAAAAACTGGAGGGCAAAGCAGAGTGCAAACTACCTACAGAAAGGTAGATGTGCTCAAGTAGAAACTTATTCCAGAATGAGTAGGACAAACAACAAAATATCAGTGATGAACAGGCGATGAAAGGGTTAAATGCCATGCTGTCATTCATAAAGCCAATCCAGGTATAACCAGAGAGTGATTTATTGTGATCGCATTTTCAGAGATTCCATCATCTCTATCAGACGAAATCTCATGATGTGAGATAATGATTTACATAATAATTAATAATACATAATTAAATATTTACAGCTTTAACAATAATCCTTTTTTTTCTTCAGTAAATTCAACCCCCTTTCCTAAAATGTTCTAATAATGAATGCTAGGTAAGTACATGACCAAAATGCTAGCAACTGCAACAGTGCATTATATTAGTGTGATGTGTGTGGATGTAACATTTGACTAGTAAAACAAAGGTGCAAAAAAATGTTCATAAGTTCAAGTGGTAGATATTGGCAATTCAATTTCTGGATTTTAGGGTCTTTTCTTGTATTTTTATAAAGCAATTATTTCCCTATTTCCTCTTTACAAAAACAGTTGCATGGAAATACAAAAGCAGTACAATCACTTATGATAAGCAAGCACAACCCCTAACACTAATTCAAAATCGGTTTTTTTTCTGTAAGAACTATTGTGCTATCTTGCTACCACTTTTTAGTGCATAAAGAATGAATTACAAAAGCTTAATTGTAATTCTAATGTAGTAGGACGGATGCTTGCTATGTAATAACACTAACCAATCACAGGAAGTCTGGCACTGCTGCGGCTAGCACCTCTAACATTACTCTCTCCTAGTATCAATTGAATCTAGGTAACATTTTCAGATTAATACTCTCACCTTCTTTACTGCTGTTGCTATTTGACATATTGCTGTCTGGTGCATTTTGTCAATGTTTTGGTACTTTCTCTTTCTATTTCTATTACTGAGAAATGAATGCTAATGTACTCTAACTATCCTAAAATCACACTAAAATAACTGTTGTATTCCATGTATAAAGAGATGGTAGACAGAAGATGTAATCATCAAACACCCTAGAGGATCTGCAAGAAAATGTAGCCATCTGTTGGTTACACTTTGCAGGTGTAACTAACTTAGGGGGTAACTACCCCCGCGGGATGCACAGTGTGCGTCCTATGATGGGGGAAGAATGTAGAAGAGACACCAGGTCAGGTGACCGCTCTAGGAAAGTTGTCTAATTTAATAGCCAGGAATGCTCCAAAAGGGAAGGAGTTGGCACCAAAACTTGAGGAGAGGCAGACATGTGAGCAGGAGCAGGCTCATGGGCATAACTGCAGTGGATGCGCATGAGAGTGATCTGAGAGAGCAAGTTTTGCAGGTCAAGCACCGAAGACCAAACACTGAGATCCAAACTTTGCCAGTCAAGTACTGAAGACCACTGAAGACTAGAGTTGAGCGCGGTTCGCGGTTCTCCAGTTCGCGGTTCGAGTGATTTTGGGGAGTGTTCTAGATCGAACTAGAACTCGAGCTTTTTGCTAAAGCTCGATAGTTCTAGTTACGCTCGAGAACGGTTCTAGCAGCAAAAAGCAGGGCTTTTTACAGCTACAGTGTGCAGGAGCCATCGCTGGCAGCCTGCCAGAAGCTGGTAACCAAGATAAACATCGGGTATCCAAGCAAAGCGCTTTGGTTAGTAACCCGATATTTATCCTAGTTACGTGCAGGAAGCCCACACTTCCCCGCTCAGCTCACTCCGCACACACACACACACACACTCACCTGTCCCCAGCCAAGCAGTCCACGACACGCGCCACATGACCCCGCTAGGCTCCACCCACTTCGCACTCCGCCGCCAGCACACATGGCTCCGCCCACCTGGCACTCTGCACACATGGTCCCGCTAGGCTCCGCCCACCTGTCACTCTGTACACATGATCCCACTAGGCTCCGCCCACCTGGCACTCTGCACACATTGACCCGCTAGGCTCCGCCCACCTGGCACTCTGCACACATGGTCCCGCTAGGCTCCGCCCACCTGTCACTCTGCACACATTACCCCGCTAGGCTCCGCCCACCTGTCACTCTGCACACATGGTCCCGCTAGGCTCCACCAACCTGTCACTCTGCACATATGGTCCCGCTAGGCTCTGCCCACCTGACACTCTGCACACATTGTCCCGCTAGGCTCCGCCCACCTGTCACTCTGCACACATGGTCCCGCTAGGCTCCGCCCACCTGGCACTCTGCACACATTGCCCCGCTAGGCTCCGCCCACCTGCCACTCTGCACACATTAACCCGCTAGGCTCCGCCCACCTGTCACTCTGCACACATGGTCCCGCTAGGCTCCACCCACCTGACACTCTGCACACATTGCCCCGCTAGGCTCCACCCACCTGTCACTCTGCACACATTACCCCGCTAGGCTCCGCCCACCTGGCACTCTGCACACATGGTCCCGCTAGGCTCCGCCCACCTGGCACTCTGCACATATTACCCCGCTAGGCTCCGCCCACCTGGCACTCTGCACACATGGTCCCGCTAGGCTCCACCCACCTGGCACTCTGCACACATGGTCCCGCTAGGCTCCGCCCACCTGGCACTCTGCACACATGGTCCCGCTAGGCTCCGCCCACTGGCACTCTGCACACATGGTCCCGCTAGGCTCCGCCCACCTGGCACTCTGCACACATGGTCCCGCTCGGCTTACCTGCGGTGATGAAGTCCCGACCTCAGCGCTGTCCCTATCCTCCATGGCCGCCCGCTTGTCACATCACCTTCTCTCGCTTCCGACCCGAGACTGACTAGCGGTGACGTCACGGGCCGCTCGCGATACTTGGCTGTGAAGATGATTGAAGTCAGTGTGCAGGAGATCAGCGCAGGTAATGTACCTCGCTGACAGCAGCACTTGTCATCCCCTGCAGTGACCTGGGCTGAACCATTGATGTTAGCTCAGGTCACTGCATTGCTCTCCCAGCCAATGGGGAACATCCTGCTCTTCATTGACTGGGACAGTGTGGATCATCATGGCAACCCCTTGGATTACAGCAGACCTGGATTTGTTTTTCTTTCTAATAAATTGGTTAAAGAGGGAATGTATTGGGGAGTGTTTTTTCAAATAAAAATGTGTTTGTCGTCTATTTTTTTTTATTACTGACTGGGTTGGTGATGTCAGGTATCTGATAGACGCCTGACCTCACCAACCCCAGGGCTTGGTGCCAGGTGACATTACACATCTGGTATTAACCTAATATATTACCCCGTTTGCCACCGCACCAGGGCACGGGATGAGCTGGGGCGAAGGACCAGGAATGGCTAATGGATGCGCCACTTCTGGGGCGGCTGCGGCCTGCTATTTTTAGGCTGGGGAGAGTCCAATAACCATGGACCTCCCTAGTCTGAGAATATCAGACCCCAGCTGTCTGCTTTACCTTGGCTGGTGATCCAATTTTGGGGGGACCCCTACGTGTTTTTTTTTTAAAATTATTTATTTAATTTAAAATAACAGCGTGGGGTGCCCTCAGTTTTGGATTACCAGCCAAGGTGAGGCTGCCAGCTGTGGTCTGCAGGCTGCAAAAATAGGGGGAACCCTACGTCATTTTTTTTTCCATTTTTTTGGCTAAATACAAAGCTAAGCACCCCTTAGTGCCACATGAAAGGCACCAAAGGGTGCAAAATTACAAAATGCAGGAGAGTGGGACATTATGTGTCTTTCTGCCATTATAATGACAGAAAAGACTGATATGAAGTGTACAAGCAAAAGAAAATCACCAGAGCGCTCTACGCTGTGAAAAGCAGTAGAAAATGGCACTGGAGTGAACATGTGACCGCCTCATGTAGGATGAGGCTATGGATCCTGGGTAAATTTATGTATTTTCCCTCCTTCAGTTTTTCTGCAGTACACAAAAAAAACGGAAGGCACGCGGATGACAAACAGATGACATACGGACCGTCTACGGAACGGAAACGGATGCCACACGGATGCACCCGTGAAAAAAAACGGACTGTTTTTTGCAGACCACAAAAATGGATCGGTTGTGTGAATGTAGCCTTATTCTGGTCTGCCGTTTATAAACAGCATATTCTTGTAAGGAGAAGGGTATTTAGGTACCGCGCCAACGACCACTCATGCAGAGGATGAATTTAACGTAACTTTATTCCATGCTCAGGTCTACGCGTTTCAGGAGCGTCCGCTCCCAGCGTCCAGTAAAAAAGACTTTATTTATTCATGGTGCAGGTAAAAAGGCAGGAGCAGAGTTGACAGCAGGGCCCCCTCATGGACGACAGCCGTTTCGCGTGTACTCACGCTTCCTCGGGTCCATCAATGATGGACCCGAGGAAGCGTGAGTACACGCGAAACGGCTGTCGTCCATGAGGGGGCCCTGCTGTCAACTCTGCTCCTGCCTTTTTACCTGCACCATGAATAAATAAAGTCTTTTTTACTGGACGCTGGGAGCGGACGCTCCTGAAACGCGTAGACCTGAGCATGGAATAAAGTTACGTTAAATTCATCCTCTGCATGAGTGGTCGTTGGCGCGGTACCTAAATACCCTTCTCCTTACAAGAATATGCTTTTCATCCAAGGGGTGACTGCTGCCGCTGACCCAGTATATATGCCCTTATAGTGGTTGTGACTTTCACAACTCCACTAGGTGAGTAACTTCTGCGATTTACACCCTATTTGTTTGTAGGGTAAGACCCTATTGCGCTCTCTCTCCACAGTGTTCTTACGTTTATAAACAGCAGGCAGAAATAAGTGAATAACGCCCCCCAGCGTCAGAAAATCTCCGGGGTTTCAGGGCTAGCTGAGACCCTGGAGATCATGATTCAGGACGGTTTTTCCGGTCCCCGCTCACGTGATCACTGGTATACACCGTATACCGATGATCACGTTACAGTAAATCACAGTGCCGGTAAAAAATTATTTATCTCCCGTCTGGCATGAACAAACATGATAAATCTCCTACCCGGTCCCCTCCGGTCCCCCGGTGTCGCCAAAGTGCCCCCCCTGATGCCCTCCCAGAAATCCAAGATGGCCGCGCGCACAGCAGCGCGCCGGCCACATTCACCCTACTCCTCTGATTTCTGTCGCATGTGCCATGTACCAAACTCCTCCCCAGGCCCTGCAAGGTCACCCCCTATAACCCCACCGGTGTTCCCCGGTGTCCCACGGTACCTGTGCAGCGTTGATCCCCCCACGGCCCTCTCCTTCACAATAGACGCTGCCGCATGCACAGAGCGGCTGTCAGCTCAGCTTCCTGTGTTCAGACACAGTGAGTGGTGGTTATGCATCTGTAAGCTAAATGGGCGGCACGGTGGCTCAGTGGTTAGCACTGCAGTCTTGCAGTGCTGAGGTCCTGGGTTCAATTCTCACCATGGGCACCATCTGCAAGGAGTTTGTATGTTCTCCCCGTGTTTGCGTGGATTTCCTCCGGGTACTCCGGTTTCCTCCCACACTCCAAAGACATACAGCGCTATGGAATTAATAACGCTATATAAATGAATAAATTATTATTATTACTGCAATGCCCTGCTCATGAGGTAAGGAACATAATTGATCAGGAGAGCTATATACTACATTTCCAAATGGAGGGATTTGCTTTTATAGTTTCCCTGCTGAACGACTACCAAACATGAGAGTCCGTTATACGCTACAAGAAAACACATCTAAATAGCGAGCTCTGTTGTTAAGTATTCATTCAGCTGGATAACTGGACTTAAAGGGGTATTCCATCTCCAAGATCCTATCCCCAATATATAGTAGGTGGAATAGCAATAATATCAGCAAATACCAATATTTGGAAATGTAGAATAGTTCTCCTGATTAGGCATGCCCTTACCTCATGAGCAGGGCATTGCAGCTTTGGCAGCAACCATTACGACATGGACTCTGCTGCTGTGGACCCGGGGAGAATGAGTGCAGATTCATTGCACCCACACTCCTCACATGAAGGGTCCGCACTCCTAGAAAATGGGGGAAACGTTCCCTGAGTGTCTCCCCCCCATATTCTAGACGGTCCAGAGTCGTCGTGGGACCCCTTTATTTTTTTTCTTACAATAAATTGGTGAAAGAGGAAATGTTTTGGGGACTGTTTTTTCAAATAAATTTCTTTTGTCGATTTTTTTTTTGTTAGTACTGACAGTTTATGATGTTGGGTATCTAATAGATGCCATGACATCACAAACTGCTGGGCTTGATCTCAGGTGACTTTACAGCTAGTATCAACCCGATTTATTACCCCGTTTGCCACTGCACCAGGGCACGGGATGAGCTGGGGTGAAGCGCCAGGATTGGCACATCTAGTGGATGCGCCACGTCTGGGGTGCCTGCGGCCTGCTATTTTTAGGCTGTGATGGCCCAATAACTATGGACCAACCCTAACTCCCACCCTGAGAATACCAGACCACAGCTGTCCGCTTTACCTTGGCTGGTGATCCAATTTGGGGGGGACCCTACTTTTTTTGTGTAATTATTAATATTTATAAAATAATTATAAAAAAAGAGCCTGGGGGGACCTCCACATTGGATCCCCAACCACGGTAAAGCTGCCAGCTATGGTTTTCAGGCTACAGCCGTCTGCTTTACCCTAGCTGGCTATCAAAAATGGGGGGACCCAACGTCATTTTTTTTTTAACTATTTTTTAAATAGAAAAAATTATTGGCCTTCCCTATATTTTGATTGCCAACCAAGGTAACGGCAGGCAGATGGGGGTGGCAACCCATAGCTGTCTGCTTTATCTGCTCAGAGAATCAAAAATACAGCGGAGCGCTACGTCATTTTTTTTAAAGATTTATTTTTACAGCACTGTGATGTCCAGCAATCAAAATACAGGGAAGCCCATTTTGTTTTTAGTTATTTAAATAAATAATTAAAAAAAATATATATGGGCTCACGCTGCATTTTTTGTATTGCTAGCTAAGGGTAATCCAAGCAGCTACTGGCTGCTAACTAGAGATGAGCGAACCGGTCCCGGTTCGGCTCGAGGCGGTTCGCCGAACGGGGGGTCTGGCTCGAGTTCGGCTCGTCGAACGTTCGACGAACCGAACTCGAGCCCATAGGAAACAATGGCAGGCAATCACAAACACAGTAAAACACCTAGAAAACACCCTGAAAGGTGTCCAAAAGGTGACAAACAACTCACAACATAACACAAACACATGGGAAAGTGACAAGGACATATACTCATGTGAAAACAAAACAGCTGGACAAGGAAAAAGAGGGAGACACACAGATATATGAGTATATGCAAAGAAACATCGATTCCATTATTGTGCAACTTGAGCCCTGCTCATTTTAGGCTTCCAATCTGGATAAATTGCCTGAGCTCGCCACGTACGCCTTGAGGATCTTGTCGTGTCCTGCAGCCAGCGTTCTCTCGGAACCTGTCTTCAGTGCTGCTGGGGGTCTGCTGGCAGATAAGCACACGTGTCTGTCCACTGACAATGTGGACCTGGCTCTCAGAGGACTTTTCTTCCCCTGGGTCAGCCAGGGGAGGCGAAAGGCACGCGTATTTTTGAGAGTGCTTCATGCAAAGCATCTTTTTCTTTGTCAAAAGGGGGGCTCAACCGATGCCAGTCAAGTGGGGTGTGTGTGGCCCAGTTAGTGGCAACGAGGGAGACTGTGGTTGGAGTCCCCTCGCTGTGTCTCTAAAAGAACCAAGATGAACAAGTCATGGCTCTCAGAGGACTTTTCTTCCCCTGGGTCAGCCAGGGGACGGGAAAGGCACGCGTATTTTTGAGAGTGCTTCATGCAAAGCATCTTTTTCTTTTTCAAAAGGGGGCTCAACCGATGCCAGTCAAGTGGGGTGTGTGTGGCCCAGTTAGTGGCAACGAGGGAGACTGTGGTTGGAGTCCCCTCGCTGTGTCTCTAAAAGAACCAAGATGAACAAGTCATGGCTCTCAGAGGACTTTTCTTCCCCTGGGTCAGCCAGGGGACGGGAAAGGCACGCGTATTTTTGAGAGTGCTTCATGCAAAGCATCTTTTTCTTTTTCAAAAGGGGGCTCAACCGATGCCAGTCAAGTGGGGTGTGTGTGGCCCAGTTAGTGGCAACGAGGGAGACTGTGGTTGGAGTCCCCTCGCTGTGTCTCTAAAAGAACCAAGATGAACAAGTCATGGCTCTCAGAGGACTTTTCTTCCCCTGGGTCAGCCAGGGGACGGGAAAGGCACGCGTATTTTTGAGAGTGCTTCATGAAAAGCATCTTTTTCTTTGTCAAAAGGGGGGGTCAACCGATGCCAGTCAAGTGGGGTGTGTGTGGCCCAGTTAGTGGCAACGAGGGAGACTGTGGTTGGAGTCCCCTCGCTGTGTCTCTAAAAGAACCAAGATGAACAAGTCATGGCTCTCAGAGGACTTTCCTTCCCCTGGGTCAGCCAGGGGACGGGAAAGGCACGCGTATTTTTGAGAGTGCTTCATGCAAAGCATCTTTTTCTTTGTCAAAAGGGGGGGTCAACCGATGCCAGTCAAGTGGGGTGTGTGTGGCCCAGTTAGTGGCAACGAGGGAGACTGTGGTTGGAGTCCCCTCGCTGTGTCTCTAAAAGAACCAAGATGAACAAGTCATGGCTCTCAGAGGACTTTTCTTCCCCTGGGTCAGCCAGGGGACGGGAAAGGCACGCGTATTTTTGAGAGTGCTTCATGCAAAGCATCTTTTTCTTTTTCAAAAGGGGGCTCAACCGATGCCAGTCAAGTGGGGTGTGTGTGGCCCAGTTAGTGGCAACGAGGGAGACTGTGGTTGGAGTCCCCTCGCTGTGTCTCTAAAAGAACCAAGATGAACAAGTCATGGCTCTCAGAGGACTTTTCTTCCCCTGGGTCAGCCAGGGGACGGGAAAGGCACGCGTATTTTTGAGAGTGCTTCATGCAAAGCATCTTTTTCTTTGTCAAAAGGGGGGGTCAACCGATGCCAGTCAAGTGGGGTGTGTGTGGCCCAGTTAGTGGCAACGAGGGAGACTGTGGTTGGAGTCCCCTCGCTGTGTCTCTAAAAGAACCAAGATGAACAAGTCATGGCTCTCAGAGGACTTTTCTTCCCCTGGGTCAGCCAGGGGACGGGAAAGGCACGCGTATTTTTGAGAGTGCTTCATGCAAAGCATCTTTTTCTTTGTCAAAAGGGGGGGTCAACCGATGCCAGTCAAGTGGGGTGTGTGTGGCCCAGTTAGTGGCAACGAGGGAGACTGTGGTTGGAGTCCCCTCGCTGTGTCTCTAAAAGAACCAAGATGAACAAGTCATGGCTCTCAGAGGACTTTTCTTCCCCTGGGTCAGCCAGGGGACGGGAAAGGCACGCGTATTTTTGAGAGTGCTTCATGCAAAGCATCTTTTTCTTTGTCAAAAGGGGGGGTCAACCGATGCCAGTCAAGTGGGGTGTGTGTGGCCCAGTTAGTGTCAACGAGGGAGACTGTGGTTGGAGTCCCCTCGCTGTGTCTCTAAAAGAACCAAGATGAACAAGTCATGGCTCTCAGAGGACTTTTCTTCCCCTGGGTCAGCCAGGGGACGGGAAAGGCACGCGTATTTTTGAGAGTGCTTCATGCAAAGCATCTTTTTCTTTTTCAAAAGGGGGCTCAACCGATGCCAGTCAAGTGGGGTGTGTGTGGCCCAGTTAGTGGCAACGAGGGAGACTGTGGTTGGAGTCCCCTCGCTGTGTCTCTAAAAGAACCAAGATGAACAAGTCATGGCTCTCAGAGGACTTTTCTTCCCCTGGGTCAGCCAGGGGACGGGAAAGGCACGCGTATTTTTGAGAGTGCTTCATGCAAAGCATCTTTTTCTTTTTCAAAAGGGGGCTCAACCGATGCCAGTCAAGTGGGGTGTGTGTGGCCCAGTTAGTGGCAACGAGGGAGACTGTGGTTGGAGTCCCCTCGCTGTGTCTCTAAAAGAACCAAGATGAACAAGTCATGGCTCTCAGAGGACTTTTCTTCCCCTGGGTCAGCCAGGGGACGGGAAAGGCACGCGTATTTTTGAGAGTGCTTCATGCAAAGCATCTTTTTCTTTGTCAAAAGGGGGGGTCAACCGATGCCAGTCAAGTGGGGTGTGTGTGGCCCAGTTAGTGGCAACGAGGGAGACTGTGGTTGGAGTCCCCTCGCTGTGTCTCTAAAAGAACCAAGATGAACAAGTCATGGCTCTCAGAGGACTTTTCTTCCCCTGGGTCAGCCAGGGGACGGGAAAGGCACGCGTATTTTTGAGAGTGCTTCATGCAAAGCATCTTTTTCTTTTTCAAAAGGGGGCTCAACCGATGCCAGTCAAGTGGGGTGTGTGTGGCCCAGTTAGTGGCAACGAGGGAGACTGTGGTTGGAGTCCCCTCGCTGTGTCTCTAAAAGAACCAAGATGAACAAGTCATGGCTCTCAGAGGACTTTTCTTCCCCTGGGTCAGCCAGGGGACGGGAAAGGCACGCGTATTTTTGAGAGTGCTTCATGCAAAGCATCTTTTTCTTTTTCAAAAGGGGGCTCAACCGATGCCAGTCAAGTGGGGTGTGTGTGGCCCAGTTAGTGGCAACGAGGGAGACTGTGGTTGGAGTCCCCTCGCTGTGTTTTACATGCTTTTAGAAGGGCATGAAATGGCTTGGAGGTTGACTTTCATCATATGCAAACTGTTGGCTACCAAAATGCTGCCTTTCCAACAACTGTGGTTATAGGCAATGAGGAACATACTGATGAAGATGAGACGCAGATACCCGATTGGGATGACAACTTAAATATTCGGTCAGGGCAAGAAGAAACTCGGTCTGAGGGGTAGGGGAGTGCAAACACAACAATTGATGATTAAGTTCTAGATCACACCTACTGTCAACCCACAGTCAGACACTCGAGGAGGTCAACAGAGGCGGTGGAGGAGGATGCAACCGACGTCGAAGTAACCTGGCGCCTTCCTGGACACAGTCGGAGCACTGGTAGCACGTCTACAACTGCATCCTCAGCCACCACTCTGCCTCTGAGCATTATTCGGGGTGGATCAACAGGTCGCATGGCCTCTAAGCCTTGCCTAGCCAGGTCCTTTTTTGACATAGAAAAAGATCGCCCAAATTATGTGATCTGTAAAATTTGTCATGGTTCTCTTAGTAGAGGTCAAAACCTCAGCAGTTTGACAACTTCTTCCATGAATCGTCACATGAATAAATATCATATGGCCCGATGGGAAGCTCACCGTGCTGCAATGCGGCCTAGCGGAGCGAACCATCCACCGCCTGCCCCTTCCAGTGCATCCGCGCGCTCGTCATCTTCTAGGACTGTGGGGACAGCTGTCACACCTGTTTTTCCACCCACAACTTCCACCACTGTAACCGCAACAGGCAGTTTGCTTGGTAGGTCGTCAGTTGGTTTGGAAGGGGAAACAAGTGAGTGTGTACAGCTCTCTCAGACATCGATAGCACCAACTTTGGATGAAGGCAACATCATGTCTCCGCCTGCACTTTCCTCACAAAGCTGCATTTTTCCAGGGACACCCGACTCAACACCGTCTACACACAGCAGCCAGATCTCTGTCCCTCAGATGTGGTCAAATAAAAGGCCACTTCCTGCGACCCATGACAAAGCGAAGAGGTTGACTCTATCCCTCTGTAAGCTGTTGACTACAGAAATGCTGCCTTTCCGCCTAGTGGACACACAGGATTTTAGAGACCTTATGTCTGTCGCTGTGCCCCAGTACCAGATGCCTAGTCGCCACTACTTCTCTAAGAAAGGTGTGCCCGCGCTACACCAGCATGTCGCACACAACATCACCGCTTCCTTGAGAAACTCTGTGTGTGAACGGGTGCATTTCACCACCGATACTTGGACCAGTAAGCATGGACAGGGACGTTACATGTCGCTGACTGGCCACTGGGTAACTATGGTGATAGATGGTGAAGGGTCTGCTGCACAAGTCTTGCCGTCCCCACGACTTGTGTGTCAATCCTCTGTCTGTCCAAGTTCCGCCACTGCTTCTGCATCCTCCACCTCATCTGGGTCCTCCACCTCCGCCCCAAGCCTGCCTGGTCAGGCCACCAGCGTTCTCACTGCGCAGAAGGAATCACGCACCCCTCATTACTATGCTGGTAGCAGAGCGCAACGGCATCAGGCGGTCTTTAGCTTGACATGTCTTTGAAATAGGAGTCACACAGCGACTGAGTTGTGGGCAGCTCTGGAGACTGATTTTGATAAATGGTTGTCTCCACTCAACCTGCAGCCTGGTAAGGCCGTGTGCGACAATGCTGCAAACCTGGGTGCGGCCCTTCGCCTGGGCAAGGTGACACACGTGCCTTGTATGGCTCACGTGTTTAACCTTGTTGTCCAGCAATTTTTAACACACTATCCCGGCCTAGATGGCCTTCTGACCAGGGCACGGAAACTGTCTGCAGTGCTCACTTCCGCCGTTCAACCGCCGCACCTGAGCGACTTGCATCGCTCCAGAAGTCTTTCGGCCTGCCGGTTCATCGCCTGAAATGCGATGTGGCGACACGCTGGAATTCAACTCTCCACATGTTACAGCGACTGTGGCAGCACCGGCGAGCCCTGGTGCAATACGTCATGATGTATAGCCTGGGCCAACGAGATGCAGAAGTGGGGCAGATCACCCTGATGGAGTGATCTCAGATCAAGGACCTATGCACCCTTCTGCACAGTTTCGACATGGCGACGAATATGTTTAGCGCTGACAATGCCATTATCAGCATGACGATTACAGTCATTTACATGCTGGAGCACACGCTAAACACTATTCGTAGTCAGGGGGTGGGACAACAGGAAGGGGAGGAACTACAGGAGGATTCATATGCGCAAGACACAACAACATCACCAAGGTCCAGACGTTCATCATCACCAACGCGGCAGGCATGGGACCATGGGGGACAGGGATCAACAAGGGCGCATGGTAGCAGGTGAGATGTTGAGGAAGGTGCAGGAGGACATGAAGATATGGAGGACGAACTGTCCATGGACATGGAAGACTCAGCAGATGAGGGGGACCTTGGTCAAATTTCAGTTGAAAGAGGTTGGGGGGAGATGACAGAGGAAGAAAGAACGGTTAGCACCTCTATGCCACAAACACAGCGTGGACTTGGTGCGCATGGCTGCGCAAGACACATGAGTGCCTTCTTGTTGCACTACCTCCAACATGACCCTCGTATTGTCAAAATTAGAAGTGATGATGACTACTGGCTTGCCACACTATTAGATCCCCGGGACAAGTCCAAATTTTGTGACATAATTCCACCCATAGAAAGGGACGCACGTATGCAGGAGTATCAGCAGAAGCTGTTACTCGATCTTAGCTCGGCTTTTCCACCAAACAACCGTGCAGGTGAAGGGAGTGATTCTCCCAGTTGTAACTTGACAAACATGGGACGGCCTCGTCATCTTCAACAGTCTACCCGTACCAGTAGGACCGTATCTGGTGCTGGTAACAGCAATTTTATGGAATCTTTTCATAATTTTTTTAGACCCTCCTTTGCAAGGCCACCAGAGACAACAAGTCTGACACATAGTCAACGGATGGAGAGGATGATACAGGAGTATCTCCAAATGAACATCGATGCAATGACTTTGCAAATGGAGCCTTGCTCCTTTTGTGCTTCAAATCTAGAAAAATGTCAAGAGCTCTCCAGTTACGCCTCGAAGATTTTGTCGTGTCCAGCTGCCAGCGTTGTCTCTGAACGTGTCTTCAGTGCTGCTGGGTGTGTGCTGACAGATAAGCGCACGCGTCTGTCCAGTGACAATGTGGACAGACTGACGTTCATCAAAATGAACAAGTCATGGATCCAGAAGGAATTTACTACCCCTGTGTCATCCTGGGGAGAGTAAATGCTTGTGGATTTGGAATGTGCTTGATGCAAATCAAAACATCCTGTTTGCAACTAGGGCACAAGTGCTGCCACTGATAAGGTGTCTGTGTGGGGCCCAATTTTTGGAAAAAAAGGGAGACTCCGCTTGGAGTAACCCTTGCTTGCTGTGTTTTTTAAAAATGATACAAGATGAACAGATCTGAAGGCAAGATGAAGCCAACATCATGTCTCCGCCTGCACTTTTCTCACAAACCTGCATTTTTCCAGGGACACCCTACTCAACACCGTCTACAGACAGCAGCCAGATCTCTGTCCCTCAGATGTGGTCAAATAAAAGGCCACTTACTGCGACCCATGACAAAGCTAAGTGGTTGACTCTATCCCTCTGTAAGCTGTTGGCTACCGAAATGCTGCCTTTACGCGTAGTGGACACACAGGATTTTACAGACCTTATGTCTGTCGCTGTGCCCCAGTACCAGATGCCCAATCACCACTGCTTCTCCAAGAAAAGCATGCCCGCGCTACACCGGCATGTCGCACACAACATCACCACTTCCTTGAGAAAATCTGTGTGCGACAGGGTGCATTTCAACACAGATACTTGGACCAGTAAGCATAGACAGGGTCATTACATGTCACTGACTGGGCACTGGCAAACTATGGTGAGAGATGGAGAAGGGTCTGCTGTACAAGTCTTGCCGTCCCCACGAGTTGTTTCAATCCTTGTTCTGTATGTAGAAGTTAATACACTGCTTCTGCCTCTTCAACCTCGTGTGGGTCCTCTACCTTTGCGCAAACCCTGTGTGGTCAGGCCACCCTTCCTTGCAACTGCGCACAAGGACTACCACACACCTCCTTACTATGCTGGCAGCAGAGCTCAATGCCATCAGGCGGTCAAAGTTTTACTTTGAAATGTATGGGAAATGTGAGTCACACCGCTATTACAGAGAATAGTAGTCAGGCAGGGTCAAAACATTAATTGAGGAACAGGAACAGAATGGGACGGCCAGGACTTAATCAGAAAACAAGCAGAGGTGAAATGCGTATCGGCCAACAAGGTACATAAACAGCAAGCAGGAAAAGTAGTCAGGTAACAAGCACACAAAATCATAAAACTGAACTGGGGGTAAAATTAACCAGAGGTTCATAGCTATGTCTGGCAGTGGTCTGCAGACAGGATGGGCATAAAAAAGGGTGTGGTGTCTTCCCATTGGTTGTAGCTGAATGATGGTATTTCATCTGTGAGATACCCACCAGCTACATTCAGCCAGAGATTCTGCATCTGTCAAGGTAATGCAGCCCAGTGGGTGAGCATAACCTGCGTCCACCTGCGCCGCTGGCATCGACTACTCTCCCATCATCAGCACTATTCATGAAAGGAACACGTTGTCACCTGGCGACCGGAGTACAAATTGACGGAGCGGACTCCGTTGGTGACTTAACAGCCGTGTGCGGCAATGATGCAAACCTGGCTGCGGGCCATCCTCAGGGCAATGTGACACACGTGCCTTTTATGGCTCACGTGTTGATCCGAATTCTCCAGCAATTTTTAAAACACCATCACGGCCTACATGGCCTTGTGCAGCGGGCACGCTCGCTATGTGCTCACTTCCATCGTGCGCACACAGCAGCTCAACAACTTTCATCACTCCGGAAGTCTTAGGGTCTGGCAGTTAAACGCCGGAAATGCGATGTTCCGACACGCAGGAATTGGAATCTGCACATGTTGCAGCGTGTGTGGCAGCACCGCAGAGCCCTGCTGAAATACGGTAAGACATATAGCCTGGGATAAGTTGATCCAGAGGTGGTGCAGATCACGCTGCTGGAGTGGTGTCAGATCAAGGACCTATGCACCCTGCTACACAGTTTTGAAATGTCGACGAAGATGTTTAGCACTGGCAATGTCATTCTCAGCGTGACAATTCTGGTCATCTACATGATGGAGCACACTGTAATTATTATTCGGAGTCAGGTGTTGGGACAAGAGGAAGGGGAGGAAGTACAGGAGGAGTCATATGCGGAAGGGATAACAAGATCTACGAGGTCCAGATGGTCAGCGGCACCTATGCGGCAGTCATGGTGAGGGAGAGGGATTAACAAGGGCGCATAGTATCAGCAAAAAGTGTTGATGAAAGTGCAGGAGCCCATGAAGAAATGGAGGACGAACTGGCGATGGGCATGGAAGACTCAGCAGATGAGTGAGAGCTTGCTCACATTTCGGTTGTGCGAGGTTGTGGGTAGAGGGCAGAGGAAGGATGCACGATTCTCACCTCTCTGCCACCAACACACCAAGGACTTGGTCCTCCTGGATGCACAAGACACATGAGCGCCTTCTTGCTGCACTACCTACATGACCCTCGGATTGTATGAATTTGAAGTAATCCTGAATACTGGGTTGCCACACTGTTAGATCCCCGGTACAAGACAAAATTTGGCGAACTAATTCCTGCCATAGAAATAGACGCACGTATACAGGAGTATCTGCAGAATGTGGTACGCAATCTTAGATCTACTTTTCCACTAAACACCAGTGCTGCACAGAGTGAATCTCAACACTTTGTCATGGATAGGAGGAAATGGTCTTTTACTTGTCCACATCGGAGGGACCGAGGGATGGCTGCTGTGCTGAGATGGCGTTGAGTACGGTGTCCCTGCACAGTTGCACTTTTGGTCATATCCCAAAATGAGTTGAAAAAGGACAGATGCTGTTGGAAAGGGGAACAGGTGTGTTGGAAAGGGGAAAAAAATTTTGGTCCGTGGATTTGGTGGTTAAACAACTGTAACATTTGCTGAAGAAACAACATCTGTTACAGTGGGACTGGCAGATTTGGATAAAGTGGTATATAATCTGTGACCGCTATATAACAAAAATTAATAAGAAAAGAAAGAGAAAGGTATATATCACCTTCAGCAGTCAGTGTCCACCGTGCTCCCAGTTGGAAAAGGAGAGGTTGGCAACTTGAAGGTTTGGTGGAGGATACAGAGCTGTGTGGCTATGAAACTAATAGTAGCCTGAACCGAGTTAGACGCCATTCGGATCTGGAGACTGTGAGCCCTGTTAGCGTCACAGGGTCCACATGCCCACCCAGCCCAGGAACTCCCTGTTAACAACACAGGGGCCATTGAGTACGCTGACCGTGTGCGTAGGGGCCACACCTGTGGACAGCAGGCGCATCAGCAGCAGCAGGCCTGTTAATGCCACTGGGCTGCACAAGCAGGACTGTTAGGACAGGAGCTGGTCTTAACCGTTCTGCGTTACCAACTGTGGTGGTGGCCTGCATCCACCACCCTATCCCTGCCTACCTCTGGCCTAAAGCCGCAATGGGTTCAACACATGGAGGTGTGCTCTTTCGGAGCATAATAGAAGACTGCGCACCTCCTTGTTGGCTCCAGCCCCTTTTATAACCTGGGTCCGCCCCAAACCAGGGTGAACCACAATGCACCTCCTGGAGACAAAAGCAGAGTGACACGTCATGAGTGGCATAACTAGCGTCCTATTTGGAAACGCAACTTCAATGATGACCTCATGGCTGCCATGACCCAAACACCTCACCAGTCATCGTCTGACCATCAATAATGCGGTGACAAGTCATAGGTGTGGGCCTCTGCAAGCCATTTGGGAGGACACCTGATGCCCTGTGGTCTATATGGGACCCCCACATCAGGGCCAGGGCCAAAGAGTTCATTACCGGACCTAGTCTCTGATGCAGGAAGTGCCTGAGCATGCTCAGTAGCATGAAATACAGTCTCTGAAAAAAGACTATCAGCTTTAGCATGGTGTCTAGGCACAAAACAGGACTTAGACCCGGCACAGAATGCAAGCACCTGTGCAAAGAGGCTTTTCACACTTAGTGTGGGAGCATGCGCTGTATCCCGAAATGAAGACTTAGCGTCAGGAATGGCACAGTCAGGGTGAGCATACTCACTAGGCGAAACACTGTAATTATGCTGCAGCTGGGGTACATCGGCACACGCATGCGCACTAGCTGCCTCTCCACACTTAGACGTGGAGGGGAAATTTGTCTTGGAGATGCTGTCTATGAACAGAAGGAAAAGCTAAAGGAAGCCTGACTTTCTATCCCTCCGAATTATGAAATGCAGCAATGAATTCCATGAGTTTGCTATAACATTAGCGTAGCTAAATGTGCATGAGGGTGTGATGTAGAGGTGCTAGAAATAGCTTGTCACCAGTGGGGCACTAATGGAATACAACAGCCAGTTCTATGATGCCACAAAATGGCAGTATTTTGTGCTATCATTATAGCTTATTAAAAACAGAGCACGAGGTTGTCATGCAGAGGTGCTGCACATAGATTTGCAGTAGTGTGAATAGACAAAAGTACAATAGCCACGTTTAGGATACAACTAGGTACAGTGAGTGTTTGCTAGTATAATGGCTGAGTTTAAAAAAGTTTGAGTGTGCAATGCAGGCAGACGTGCTGCAAATAACGTTCCAATACTGTGAATTGACAAAAGTACAATAGCCACGTTTAGGATACAACTAGGTACACTGAGTGTTTGCTACTATAAATGGCTGAGTTTAAAAAAGTTTGAGTGTGCAATGCAGGCAGACGTGCTGCAAATAACGTTCCAATACTGTGAATTGACAAAAGTACAATAGCCACGTTTAGGATACAACTAGGTACACTGAGTGTTTGCTAGTATAATGGCTGAGTTTAAAAAAGTTAGAGTGTGCAATGCAGGCAGACGTGCTGCAAATATCGTTCCAATACTGTGAATAGACAAAAGTACAATAGCCACGTTTAGGATACAACTAGGTACACTGAGTGTTTGCTACTATAAATGGCTGAGTTTAAAAAAGTTAGAGTGTGCAATGCAGGCAGACGTGCTGCAAATATCGTTCCAATACTGTGAATAGACAAAAGTACAATAGCCACGTTTAGGATACAACTAGGTACACTGAGTGTTTGCTAGTATAATGGCTTAGTAACAATGAGTTGTAGTGTGCAATGCAGGCAGACGTGCTCTGCAAATGTCTTTGCACTAGTGGGACTATAGCAAAGTCCAATAGCCACGTTTAGGATGCCACTAGGTACACTGAGTGTTTGCTAGTAAAATTGCTTAGTTTAAAAAAGTTGGAGTGTGCAATGCAGGCAGATGTGCTCTGCTAATATCTTTGCACTAGTGGGACTATAGCAAAGTCCAATAGCCACGTATAGGATGCCACTAGGTACACTGAGTGTTTGCTAGTATAATGGCTTAGTTAAAATGAGTTTGAGTGTGCAATGCAGGCAGACGCGCTATGCAAATGTCTTTGCACTAGTGGGACTATAGCAAAGTCCAATAGCCACGTATAGGATGCCACTAGGTACACTGAGTGTTTGCTAGTATAATGGCTTGGTTTTAATGAGTTGGAGTGTGCAATGCAGGCAGACGCGCTCTGCAAATGTCTTTGCACTAGTGGGACTATAGCAAAGTCCAATAGCCACGTATAGGATGCCACTAGGTACACTGAGTGTTTGCTAGTATAATGGCTTGGTTAGAATGAGTTGTAGTGTGCAATGCAGGCAGATGTGCTCTGCTAATGTCTTTGCACTAGTGGGACTATAGCAAAGTCCAATAGCCACGTATAGGATGCCACTAGGTACACTGAGTGTTTGCTAGTATAATGGCTTAGTTAAAATGAGTTTGAGTGTGCAATGCAGGCAGACGCGCTATGCAAATGTCTTTGCACTAGTGGGACTATAGCAAAGTCCAATAGCCACGTATAGGATGCCACTAGGTACACTGAGTGTTTGCTAGTATAATGGCTTGGTTAGAATGAGTTGTAGTGTGCAATGCAGGCAGATGTGCTCTGCTAATGTCTTTGCACTAGTGGGACTATAGCAAAGTCCAATAGCCACGTATAGGATGCCACTAGGTACACTGAGTGTTTGCTAGTATAATGGCTTAGTTAAAATGAGTTTGAGTGTGCAATGCCGGCAGACGCGCTATGCAAATGTCTTTGCACTAGTGGGACTATAGCAAAGTCCAATAGCCACGTATAGGATGCCACTAGGTACACTGAGTGTTTGCTAGTATAATGGCTTGGTTACAATGAGTTGTAGTGTGCAATGCAGGCAGATGTGCTCTGCTAATGTCTTTGCACTAGTGGGACTATAGCAAAGTCCAATAGCCACGTATAGGATGCCACTAGGTACACTGAGTGTTTGCTAGTATAATGGCTGAGTTTAAAAAAGTTAGAGTGTGCAATGCAGGCAGACGTGCTGCAAATATCGTTCCAATACTGTGAATAGACAAAAGTACAATAGCCACGTTTAGGATACAACTAGGTACACTGAGTGTTTGCTACTATAAATGGCTGAGTTTAAAAAAGTTTGAGTGTGCAATGCAGGCAGACGTGCTGCAAATAACGTTCCAATACTGTGAATTGACAAAAGTACAATAGCCACGTTTAGGATACAACTAGGTACACTGAGTGTTTGCTACTATAAATGGCTGAGTTTAAAAAAGTTAGAGTGTGCAATGCAGGCAGACGTGCTGCAAATATCGTTCCAATACTGTGAATAGACAAAAGTACAATAGCCACGTTTAGGATACAACTAGGTACACTGAGTGTTTGCTAGTATAATGGCTTAGTAACAATGAGTTGTAGTGTGCAATGCAGGCAGACGTGCTCTGCAAATGTCTTTGCACTAGTGGGACTATAGCAAAGTCCAATAGCCACGTTTAGGATGCCACTAGGTACACTGAGTGTTTGCTAGTAAAATTGCTTAGTTTAAAAAAGTTGGAGTGTGCAATGCAGGCAGATGTGCTCTGCTAATATCTTTGCACTAGTGGGACTATAGCAAAGTCCAATAGCCACGTATAGGATGCCACTAGGTACACTGAGTGTTTGCTAGTATAATGGCTTAGTTAAAATGAGTTTGAGTGTGCAATGCAGGCAGACGCGCTATGCAAATGTCTTTGCACTAGTGGGACTATAGCAAAGTCCAATAGCCACGTATAGGATGCCACTAGGTACACTGAGTGTTTGCTAGTATAATGGCTTGGTTTTAATGAGTTGGAGTGTGCAATGCAGGCAGACGCGCTCTGCAAATGTCTTTGCACTAGTGGGACTATAGCAAAGTCCAATAGCCACGTATAGGATGCCACTAGGTACACTGAGTGTTTGCTAGTATAATGGCTTGGTTAGAATGAGTTGTAGTGTGCAATGCAGGCAGATGTGCTCTGCTAATGTCTTTGCACTAGTGGGACTATAGCAAAGTCCAATAGCCACGTATAGGATGCCACTAGGTACACTGAGTGTTTGCTAGTATAATGGCTTAGTTAAAATGAGTTTGAGTGTGCAATGCAGGCAGACGCGCTATGCAAATGTCTTTGCACTAGTGGGACTATAGCAAAGTCCAATAGCCACGTATAGGATGCCACTAGGTACACTGAGTGTTTGCTAGTATAATGGCTTGGTTAGAATGAGTTGTAGTGTGCAATGCAGGCAGATGTGCTCTGCTAATGTCTTTGCACTAGTGGGACTATAGCAAAGTCCAATAGCCACGTATAGGATGCCACTAGGTACACTGAGTGTTTGCTAGTATAATGGCTTAGTTAAAATGAGTTTGAGTGTGCAATGCCGGCAGACGCGCTATGCAAATGTCTTTGCACTAGTGGGACTATAGCAAAGTCCAATAGCCACGTATAGGATGCCACTAGGTACACTGAGTGTTTGCTAGTATAATGGCTTGGTTTTAATGAGTTGGAGTGTGCAATGCAGGCAGACGCGCTCTGCAAATGTCTTTGCACTAGTGGGACTATAGCAAAGTCCAATAGCCACGTATAGGATGCCACTAGGTACACTGAGTGTTTGCTAGTATAATGGCTTGGTTAGAATGAGTTGTAGTGTGCAATGCAGGCAGACGCGCTCTGCAAATGTCTTTGCACTAGTGGGACTATAGCAAAGTCCAATAGCCACGTATAGGATGCCACTAGGTACACTGAGTGTTTGCTAGTATAATGGCTTGGTTAGAATGAGTTGTAGTGTGCAATGCAGGCAGACGCGCTCTGCAAATGTCTTTGCAGTAGTGGGACTATAGCAAAGTCCAATAGCCACGTATAGGATGCCACTAGGTACACTGAGTGTTTGCTAGTATAATGGCTTAGTTATCAGTTGGAGTGTGCAGAGGACAAGAGGGTACAGTGGCAGGATTGTGGTGCTCTGGGTAGAGGAATGGAAGCCTGCCTTTCTATTCCCTCCTAATGGTGAAATGCAGGTAGGAAATCCCTGACCTGGGCTACACAGACGCTGTTGCTGTTTGCAGGACCTGTCACCTATGGCTCTCTGACCCTGCCGGTTGGAGCCCTTAAAAGGACTGCTATAAAGTGCTCTCCCTAAGCTGTCTAACGCTGTGTATGCAGCGCATACAGCTGTATCGGCTATAGGACTCAGGAAGACGGAGCTGCGACAGTGATGTCTGACACCAAAGACGCAGAAGGCAGATAATGGCGTCCGTGAAGAAAATGTCCGGTTTTATAATGCAGGGACATGTGACATGCAGATCCTATCACACATGCCGTTGCTTCTCTGGCTCAAAGTCCACTTAGCTGTGTGTGTGTCTGGGATTGGCTGACATGCTGGCCCGCCCCACAAGACGCGCGCGCTTAGGGAAGGAAGACAAGAAAAAAAAAAAAAAAAAATGGCGATCGCCATTATAGAAACAGCAGTGATCTGAAGGCGCTGTTCACGCACACTATACACTGAAATGTGATAATAGTTTGATTCACAGAGTGACTTACACTATTACAGCAGAAACCAAGCTATGATTTAGCTGTTTTTTGGCTGCTAGAACCGTTCTCGAACGTTTCTAGAACTACCGAGCTTTTGCAAAAAGCTCGAGTTCTAGTTCGATCTAGAACATGCCCCAAAATCACTCGAGCCGCGAACTGGAGAACCACGAACCACGAACCGCGCTCAACTCTACTGCTAACCCCCACTGCTTGGTGTTACCTTCACTGGCAATGGAAAATCCAGGGAAGCATTTTTTATTTTTTTTGCCAAAAAACTACAAAAAAAGGACGTGAGCTTCGCCATATTTTTGTATGCTAGCCAGGTATAGCAGGCAGGTGCTGGAAGAGTTGGATACAGCGCCAGAAGATGGCGCTTCTATGAAAGTGCCATTTTCTGAGGCGGCTGCAGACTGCAATTTGCAGCAGTGGGGCCCAGAAAGCTCAGGCCAACCTGTGCTGCGTATTCCAATCCCCAGCTGCTTAGTTGTACCTGAGAACCAATTAAATGACCAAAAGGTAAAGATAGCTACACTCATTCAATAACAAAAACCTATAAAACGTGAGTGACCAAGCCAAATAAAAATATATATAATCTTTATTGAAAATCATTAAAACAAACATGTAGGACAAACAATGATGAGGACACATTCAGTTAACCTCAGGTAAACAGTGCTGTGGGGCGACGTGTCTTCCTGCCTCACCATGCTCCTCCCATGTGATGACGAGTCTGACATGGGCGGGGCATGATGATGTCAGACGCCAGACCCCATGTGCACAATGGTGGAGCTGTGATTGAGCGCCGCTGCTACACATCACGCTGATGGATGGGGGTATATATACCTGGGTATTGACTGGTATCAGCACCCCTTGGAAGAAGCTTTTCTGCGAAACACGTGTCGGGGTATTCTACCCTCAGGTTAACATCATTTTGGTGTGTGTCATTGTGGGCTGATAACCCAGTGTTAAGGTGGGTCTTTATGGCTGGTTTTGTGCCTTTGTAAGGTGTAAACACTGTTGGTATTGTAAGCCATGCCGCCTTCTTTGTTTGTTATAATCCTCTTCATGCATTATAACACTGGGAACATGACTTCCTTAGTCTAGCCCTGTTGCTACAGTGTCATTCTGGCACTTTTTTTTTTTTTTTTTTTTTTTTTTTTTTGTCGGTTTCTGTCTTCATCCCTATATGTGTGGTTGAGATCCTGTCCCTCCCTTTTGGGACTGTAGGCATTTGGGAAACACTTTGTGGTTATACCACTTGATTTTTCTATGTTTTTATAACCATTACACTTACATCCTATAGGATTACAATCCTGTTATTATCATAGACATATGCTCTCTTGGCTTTCCTTGATATATGCCACGTGTTGCGGTAATGGGAATGCGGATCTCATACTTCTAGTCTTTAGTGAAGGACTAAGCTTTGTTCAGCTTGCATTTAATATAGTCCTATTTCATAGGCGTTCTTTGGGACATTTCTTATCCACCCAAAGACTTTCGGCTCCCTAAGAAACTTGACAGTATTTTTTCTGGTGCACTATCTTATGCCTTTTTGACACACGGCCAGTATGCATATTTGCTATTTATTGTTTGTATATTTCTGTTTACCTGAGGTTAACTGAATGTGTCCTCATCATTGTTTGTCCTACATGTTTGTTTTAATGATTTTCAATAAAGATTATATATATTTTTATTTGGCTTGGTCACTCACGTTTTATAGGTTTTTGTTAGTTGTACCTGGCTGGACACAAAAATGGGGCGAAGCCTACGTCATTTGTTTTCTAATTATTTCATGAAATTCATGAAATAATAAAAAAAGGGCTTCCCTTTATTTTTGGTTCCCAGCCGGGTACAAATAGGTAACTGGGGGTTGGGGGCAGCCGTACCTGCCTGCTGTACCTGGCTAGCATACAAAAATATGGCGAAGCCCACATAATTTTTTCAGGGGGCAAAAAACTTCTGCATACAGTCCTGGATGGAGTATGCTGAGCCTTGTAGTTCTGCAGCTGCTGTCTGTCTGTATGGAGAAGAGCAGACAGCAGCTGCAGAACTACAAGGCTCAGCATACTCCATCCAGGACTGTATGCAGAAGTTTTTTGCCCACCAAAAAAATGACGTGGGCTTCGCCATATTTTTGTATGCTAGCCAGGTACAACAGGCAGCCACGGGCTGCCTCCAACCCCCAGTTGCCTATTTGTACCCGGCTGGGAACCAAAAATATAGGGAAGCCCGTTTTTTTTAATTATTTCACTTATTTCATGAAATAATTAAAAAACAAATGACGTGGGCTTCGCCCCATTTTTGTGTCCAGCCAGGTACAACTAGGCAGCTGGGGATTGGAATCCGCAGCACAGGTTAGCCCGAGGTTTCTGGGCGCCTCTGCTGCGAATTTCAGTCCGCAGCCGCCCCAGAAAATGACGCTCTCATAGAAGCGCCATCATCTGGCGCTGTATCCAACTCTTCCAACAGCTCTGGAGCCGGGTGGCTTGTTGGGTAATCATGAGTTAATACTGGCTTTGTTTTACTAGCCAGTATTAAGCCAGAGATTCTTAATGTCAGGCACGTTTGACCCGGCCATTAAGAATCTCCAATAAAGGGTTAAAAAAAAACACCACACAGAGAAAAAATACTTTAATAGAAATAAATACACAGACACATTAGAGGCTCCATCTTTATTACCCCCTGTCAGCCCTCCACGATCCATGGTCTTCTGTCTTTGTCGTTCAACAAATGCAGCTCTGCTACATCACTGCTGCATGGGGGAAGACACTGCTTCCCGTGCAGCCTTCACGGAGTGAAGGCTGCACGGGAAGCAGCGTGCAGCCTTCACTCCGTGAGAGATCACTGCTGCTAGCGGTAACAGCGGTAACGCTGACAGACGCGTTACCATAGCAACAGGGCTCCGATCATGTGATTCCCGGAGCCGCGGTTAGCGGTGACGTCACCGCTAACTGCGTTGCTATGGCAACGGTGATCTCCGTTAATGACCGGCTGTGGCAGCCGGTCCCTAACGGAACGGGGAGTCGACCGTGTGCTAGAGCATGTCGCCGGTACACGGCGATACACAAATGTGCACCGTGTACCGGAGAGTGCAATGACAGGTCCTACATGACGCGTCATAGTCATGTGACCAGTCTATAGCCAATGAGATAATAGCCACGTGACTGGTCACATGGCTATTTTGACATCACGATAGGTCCTGCATCACTGCTGGCAGTGCTGGTTACTGGGAGGATTCAGCGATCATCGGATGGAATAGCGGCAGGAGACAGAGTGCAGGAGGGATCGCGGGGACCGGTAAGTGTTATGGCAATTTTTATTAACTGTATGTGTACATTTATAATGCGTTTTTATGTGTTTGTGATTGCCTCCCATTATTTCCTATTGGTTCGAGTTCGGTTCGTCGAATGTTCGCCGAACTGAACTCGAACGAGACCTCCGTTCGACGAACCGAACTCGAGCCGAACCACGGCTGGTTCGCTCATCTCTACTGAAGACCAAACACCGAGAACCAGACTTCACAGGTCAAGCACAAAAGATCAAGTACTTGAAGCCAACCACTGAAAACCAGACTTCATCGCTCAAGTACCAAAGGCCAGATGCCGCATTCAGAGGATAGAAATTCCAAGTGAGCCGGGCCGTTACCTCCTGCTCAGATGTACATTAGTAATTGAGGAAAGTTACAAATTAGAGTTGGAGTTGCACTGTAGCTCTAGCAAACCCTGTGCGTCGATTTATTGCATTATTTCCTATTATACTGGAAATTATACTGAATCATCGAATTATACTGAATCATCAAATTAAGAAGTGGTGACCAGTGGGGATGAGCGAACCTGTAAATTAACTGTAAAATGGTCGTAGTAAGGGCTAGGAGACTGAAAAAGGAATCAAAATGGTGGCAATTGCCCTGCAAACAAGTGTGTTTAGAAAATACATTTAAAAAAAAAAATTAAATGGGCACCCTCCTATTTTTGATAATCAGCACAAGTAAAACAGACATTGAGCTGCAACCCTCAGCTGTCATCTTTATCTTGGCTGGTTATCAAAAATAGATGCAATACCATGTCAATTTTTAAAATTGTTCCTATAAATCATTTTTAAAAATGGTGTGAAGTCCTCCCTATTATTGATAACCAGCCAAGCTAATGCAGACAGCTGAGGGTGGTATTATCAGGGTGGGAAGGTTCATAGTTATTTAACCCTTCCCAGCCTAAAAATAGCAGCCCGTAGCTTCCCCAGAAGTGGCGTGTCCATTAGATGAGCCAATTATACATTGGGAGAAGACAAAGTTTATGTTTGGGACTAGCCCAGAATGGGAGGGGCTAGAGTGAGGGAACCGTTATAATTACCTGTCAGGGAGGCATATAGGGCCCAACGTGAAGTAGTAATAACCATAATAACCTTTGGTTTGACTAGACAGCAGAACCACATGACGTGGGTGGAGAGCAAGGTAGAGGATAGCATGATCCTGAATACAGAAAAAGAATGAGAGTTGACCAAAGGACAAAGTGATCAAGGGGAGACAGGTCCTGGTACAGGACGCCTAGCAGTACTGACCCCAAGTTTATAATTTAGAGAGGTAATGGGCCAGGACCAAAGGAATAGTATGTGAGATGAGGAGAGTGCCTCTGGCAGGAGTTCCCAAAGAGTTAGAAGCAGCCAAGCTAAGGACGAGTCATATTGACAAAGTCATCCTTTTAAGAAGGAAAAGACGCAGACCCACAGGTTGACTCTCAAACTGAACTGTGGTACTGAGATGTGTTGTGTTGAACAAACCAAGATTGTATTGAAGCAGCAAAGAAATTATGTTTGAAAAGTAAAGAGATTGTGTTTGGAGAAGTAATAAACTGCGTATGAACATGATCTGTGTTGTGAAACAAATATTCATGAAGTTATACACCGGCTATCTGTGACAAATACTTCCTACCAGGTTATCATCAAGTAAAAAGCTTATTTTGGAATAGTGGTCTCCTTCATTGAACTTTCCACCATCTGATCCTGGCCAGCCAAAGTCAATGGCATCATTCCGCATGGAATGGCATAACACCCTTGTAGCACAAGTGTACACACTCAGCCAGGATGCCAAATTTCATGTAGCATGCCGGGGTGTAAGAAACAACTACCTCGCCCATAGTTACCGCCTCGCAAAATGTTTCACAGCCATCACTTATCCACTTTAAGCACACTATCTATGAATGTTCAGTGTATTTACATGTAAGTCACTTAAAGAAGTTGTCCGACATAAACTCCAAAAACTAATCTGTGCTGTATTGCCATATAAAATACTCCTACATTATTTTTGTTTTGTTTTCTAACTTTTGTTCCTCTTGAATTATCACTTTATTCTCTGCAGCCTCTTTATTTACCTGCAGCTCAACCAAACATGACTTACTTGACTGCCAAACTTCACAGTCAGAGCTGGCACCACCTGGCCTCAGTGGCCACCCCTGCCTTCTGAACACTCATTCCCTGTAACTATTCTGCCCAGCACCATCCTCTCGTGCACTCTTTTCATCCCCCCATCCCACCTCCTGTGCTGTGATAAGAGCAGCATCCTTCCAGCTGAGCGGATGCAGAGATCAGTACTTCTGACCTCTGCTCTCTGCTCCCGGCAGTATTTCAAAAGCCAGGAGTGGCAGACGCTGTGGCTCATCACATATTGAGGAGAAATAGTGCACGGAATAAGAGAGCGCACGGGGGGGGAGGGCAGTGACAGGTACCCGGACCCCATACATCATAAAGGACACCGTCGGCCAAACAGCACTGACGGTGTCCCTGACAGAGAGTGAGACCCCCCTGTTTTTCCAGGACCCCTGCACATGCAGTGCACAATAGCAGTGCATAGGGTGCCAGGGAGAGTACGAAATGTGGAGAGGGGGTGGGAAAGGATGAGAGGGGTGGGGGCTGCGAGACACTGTACCTGGTCAGCAGCAGGGTTGCAACATGGCATTGGCTGTGATGCCCATTTACAAGGCGGGTATAAGCTCCTGCCCCTGCCTGCAGGCAAATGGGCTCCTCCGGTACCCATACACCGGGGAGCGGACTACCGTTGGGAATCCATAATAGTCAAACGAGAACATCAAGTTGCAGGGAAAGACAGCCGCCATCACCTGTCCGGGGAGAGACACAGCAGCCGGCTGCGGGACCCGTCCATCCAGCCGTTTGGTTTACCGAGGACTTTGTACATTTCTTACTGAGTGAGTACACCCGTGCCATCCGGCACCGCGCCGCGCTGTCCCTGCAACCCTGCACCTCACCAACCCTGCCTCCCCGTCACATCATCGGGCCCCGGGACCACTGACCCCTACCCACGGGGGGGGAAAACAACATCCCAGCTGCTCCCTACCATCGCTCCCTGGATCCCCGTCACCAGCAGCGGTGGTGCCCATCTTCACCACGACCCGTGGGTGGCGTCAAGGACTAAATTCCCCAAACCAACCACTCCTTTGACTCACGGGCGAGTAGCGCTGCTCGAATCCCCGGATCCGGCCCACCGCTCGAGCCACCGAGAAGCAGCAGCAGCCGCAGCAGCGCCGGACCCGAGCGTTAGCGAGAGCGCAGCAGCGATGGCATCCTCCCCGCCCGCGACAACAGCAGCGCAGGTAAGTAGTTGCCAGTGTAGCCCAGTAGTGAAATGACAAAAAAAAAGCAAAATAAGCCGGATAACCCCTTTAATCATTAAGATGAAAGAGATTGTTTTAATATTTTAGTGACCATAAGAGTACGGCTACCTGGAAACTTTGGCTGTGATACAGATCTTGCAGCTATTGTAAATATTAAGCAGTGTCGCTGCTGTGAGAATACAATATATTTTTCTATATGCTTTTTACTGTGAGAATATATATATCTAATATATAAAGCTGAGTGTATGTATGTGTGTATGTATGTATGTCCGCTAATGGAATCCGTACCATCGCCTTTACAATCACGAAATTTTGCACAGACACTCCAAGTGACTCAGGGAATATCATAGACTATGTTTGGGCGGGAAAATGTAACCCCGCGCTTTACAGTTACTCTCCAAAAATCCTTCCTCCATTAAACTAAATGGAGCTGGAAGCCACAGGCTATTAATAGCAACTGTCAGTGGTTTCTATAGGAACAAAATAAACTGTTAGTATAAGAAGCTTATGTGTGAGGTAATATGATGTCGGTGGGGAGATGGATAGAGAGAGACAGAAAGAGACAGACAGACAGAGACAGACAGGGAAAGAGACAGAGAGATTGAGACAGACAGAGACAGATGTGGAAAGAGACAGATGGGCAAAGAGACAGATGAGCAAAGAGACAGCCGGGCAAAGAGACAGACCTGGAAAGAGACAGACAAGCAAAGAGACAGATGGGCAAAGAGACAGACCTGGAAAGAGACAGACCGGGAAAGAGACAGACCGGGAAAGAGACAGACCGGGAAAGAGACAGATGGGCAAACAGACAGATGGGCAAAGAGACAGACAAGGAAAGAGACAGACGAGGAAAGAGACAGACGAGGAAAGAGACAGATGAGGAAAGAGACAGATGGGGAAAGAGACAGATGGGGAAAGAGACAGATGGGGAAATTAACAGACCTGGAAAGAGACAGCCCTGTAAAGAGACAGCCCTGGAAAGAGACAAACAGGCAAAGAGACAGACCTAGAAAGAGACAGCCCTGGAAACAGACAGATGGGGAAAGAGACAGATGGGCAAAGAGACAGACCTGGAAAGAGACAGACCTGGAAAGAGACAGACCGGGAAAGAGACAGACCGGGAAAGAGACAGACTGGGAAAGAGACAGACGAGGAAAGAGACAGACGAGGAAAGAGAGAGACAGAAGGACACACACAAAGAAACAGACATAGAGAGAGACAGACAGATACAGAGATGGAGATAGATAGACTGATTAAATTGATACAAATACAGACAGAGAAATAGAAACAGACAGACAGAGACATAGACACAGACAGACAAGGAAAGAGACAGACAGAGAGACAGACAGAAAGCGACACACAGACAGAGATTGGGAGAGAGACAGAGAGACAGTTACTATCCAGGGCAATGCCCGGGTACTACAGCTAGTATTTTTAATATATGCATTTTTATAACCAAGCTTTTTTTTGTATATGAGAAACAAGATGGAGCTTGCAGCTGATGTCTAATATAAGGGAACAGAATGAAGAGATTGTTAATGATGATGACTGGCTACAAAGTTTGAATCCATGGCTGAGGTACAACGTGACAATGGCCCCACGAGCAATGGAAGGGCCGGAGAGTAAATTCCAAAACTGGACATATATCACACGCTTTCTGCAAATGTTTTTAATATAACCAATGGAATACTTAAGAATTTTACTAAGAGATTAACCCATTATTGCTCTATAAAAGGCCTGTAAAAATAAAGCACATCAATTGTGCACCTGCTCCAACTGAGAGGGGTTTATACCAGATATTTTATGTGTGGTCTGAACTCCTTCACTGGCACTCAGTGACCTTCAAGCTGAGATTTAGCAGACATTCCATGTTAAGAAGGAGACATCTTTCCCGAAACTGTGGAATTCTCCTTAACACTGCTATATTGCAGCATTATGTAAGGGAATACATATTTTGCCTTGAGCGCAAAAATGATTCATAGTTAGTGAAAAATGTTTAAATCACTTGGGTTTTTTCTTCCTTTTTTGTCTCTATAACATGTCATAGAGAGATTTTTATCCACAAGACATTTCTACAAGTCAAAGTGCAGCTGCAGACTAACAGTCCACTAACAAACAGCCTTTTCTATTTTCTTAAAATATTGTTATAAAGACTACAAAATACTTGGTATATTAGTATAAAACGCAACCCCTTCTTCATCTGCCAGAAATACTGCTATGATCTGGAACTGAATTACTCAATAATTATCAAAATGATTCAGAGCCTGCAATGTATATGTAAGCTTGTGCACTATTAATTAGGAATTTGTTTCAAGGCCAAACAAGATGAGCTTTAAAGATCGCAGTGTTAAATAAATTAGTGGAAAGTCACATTGTTGACAACATCATAACCAGCAGGTGACTGTTAATAAAAGAGGGAAGGCATGTGGAAAGAGAACATTTCTAGATGGGAAGCCGGGTTTCTGCAGATTCAGAGGAGGCTCCAAACAACCCTGCTGGGAAGTAAAACAGTAAACTTTGCGGGGGAACAGTTTACTTTGTATGAAAGTTTCATTTTAAAAATGACTGAAAATGCAAAATAGTCAAAATTGTTGGAGCTTGAGGGAGTTGATGATTTGACTAGCTAGATAGTCATAATATAGAATCCATAGGAGTTTTTGGCGCCCTATCATTTCTCTGTATTGATATAATTCAATTTCACTCTTTAAAATACCATTTTTTTTCAGATTCCATAGACGATTTCATAATTAGAGACGAGCCACCCCCCTGGAGTTCGAGTTCGGTTTGGTTCGTCAAACGGTGCCCCGTTCGACGAGCCGTTCGTCAAACCGTTTGTCGAACTCTCGAACCCCATAGGAAACAATGGGAGGCAATCACAAACACATAAAAACACCTGGAAAACACCCTCAAAGTTGTCCAAAAGGTGCCAAACAACTCCCAAGACAACACAAACACATGGGAAAGTGACAAGGACAAATACTCATGCGAAAACTAAACAGCAGGAAAAAGAGGAGGAGACACAGATATATGAGTATATGCAAGGGAACATCAATGCCATTACTGTGCAACTTGAGCCCTGCTCATTTTAGGCTTCCAATCTGGATAAATTGCCTGAGCTCACCACGTACGCCTTGGGGATCTTGTCGTGTCCCGCAGCCAGCGATCTCTTGGAACGTGTCCTCAGTGCTGCTGGGGGTGTGCTGACAGTTAAGCACACGCGTCTCTCCACTGACAATGTGGACATACTAACGTTCACCAAGATGAGGAAGTCATGGCTCTCAGAGGACTTTTCTTCCCCTGGGTCATCCAGGGGAGGCGAATGGCACGTGTATTTTTGAGAGTGCTTCATGCAAAGCATCTTCTTCATCTTCAAAATGGGGGTCAACTGATGCCAGTCAAGTGGGGTGTGTGTGTGGCTCAATTAGTGGAAACGAGGGAGACTGTGGTTGGAGTCCCCTATCTTTTGAAAAAAGAACCAAGAGGAACAAGTCATGGCTCTCAGAGGACTTTTCTTCCCCTGGTCATCCAGGGGAGGTGAAAGGCACGTGTATTTTTGAGAGTGCTTCATGCAAAGCATCTTTTTCATCTTGAAAATGGGGGTGTTTGTGGCCCAATTTTTGGAAACAAGGGAGACTGTGTTTGGAGTCCCCTTGCTGTGTTTTACATGCTTTTAGAAGGGCATGACATGGCTTAGAGGTTGACTTTCAGCATCTGCAAACTGTTGGCTACCGAAATGCTGCCTTTCCAACCTTTTTAACAGAGGATTTTTGAGACCTTATGCCCATTGCAGTGCCCCAAGAGCTGATGCCCCGTCGCCACTCCTTCTCCAACAAAGGCGTGCCCACGCTACACCAGCATGTCGCACAAAACATCACCGCTTCTTAGGCTAGCGCCACACATCCGTGCCTCCGGTACGTGTTTGGCATTTTTTACACGTACCGGAGACACGTGCTTATGTTGACACAGTCCTTTTAATATAAATAGCCTCACGTCAGTGTTTTGGCACGGAGCGTGTGTCCGTTCCGTGCCTACGTTTGACCGTGCCGAAAAAGCGCTGACATGTCCGTTTTCCCCCGGCATAACGTCCTCACGGATCCATTAAATCCTATGGGTCCGTGTTTGCACGTACGTGATACGGATGGCCTCCGTATGCTATCCGTGTGGTCCGTGTCCGTGTTTTAAAATTCAAAGTTGTTACAATTTCAAATACTTTCAGGTGGCGTAGCTAACATATTTTTTTTGCTCAAAACTTACTTTGCATTTGCAGAAGGAGTGAGCAAGTAAGCAGTTGTAGTTCTGTGTAGTGAAAGAACTTTTTTGAGCACAATTTCTGCTTCCAAATATAATTATGGCTCCACGGGTGGACACGGAGAAACTGATATCAGCTGTCGAGACTCACCCACCATTATGGGATACACGTGTTGATGGTTACCATGACAGACTGACAGTTGACCGCCATTGGCTTCAAGTTGCTGAGGAAGTGTACCCCAATAATGCATGGGATAGATGTTCGCCTTCAAAGCGTGCTAAATATGGTAAGTTTTAATATTATTTTTATAGAGGGTTTTTTTGAATATATATTTTATATTTTTTTTTATAATTTCAAACTGTGAATGTTTTGTTATTGTAATGTTGTTTTTTATTAAAATTAACTTTGTGAAGAATTGTTATATGTATTAATCTATTTATTGAGTTAATGTTAAATTTTAAAAAAGGTTACCTAACATTTCTAATGTTCAAAAATTCAAAGTAATCTTTAATTTGTAATATGATTTTGAATTGTTCATGAAGTTAATTAATTAACAGATAAAACTGTCATGTGAATTTCAATTCTATGTTTTATTAGTCTAATTTTTGTATCCCAATTTCTAATCATGTTTGGTTAATTTTGTTTTCTTTTTTTTTTTTTAATAACATTTCAATATCATGACCTAAATTAATACAATAATATTTCTCTTTTTTTTTTTTAACATTTTTCTTGTTAATAAAAAAACAAACCTTTTTAAAATCTATATCACAATTACTTCCAAGATAATTTCTGAGAAATATTATTTTGTTATGTGCGAATGTATAAAAATGCTTTTTAGTGAAGAATATATAAAATAATGAATTTTCCTCTAATGTATTTGTCCACCTTTAATATTTAAAATTGTATATTACATTTAGCAAACATTATTATCATTAATGTGTGCAGAATTCTGCTGAATGTTGCAAGTGACATATTTTGTTAAATTCAACAGTTGACTTGGTAAAAAGGCGTTGGCGTTCAGCACGTGATCAGTACCGAAGGGAGTACAACCCTATACCATCATCATCCAGCCAAGGCCGCAAACGCAGATATGTTTACTATGAACAAATAAGCTTCCTAGCACCCATCTTAGAAGTAACACAGTAAGTTTTTTGTTATATATTTCTTTTTTTTTTAACAATAATTTTTCTTTAAAATTCATTTATTTTCAGAAGTTAATTTTAAAAATATAAATGTTATGATTGTAATATGTTATCTAATTTAATATAGAACGGAGGATAATCTAGACGATTCTGATGAACAACCAACAGCTGGTCCCTCTGCTACAGCGACCTCAGCATCAGAACAAGAACCTGGCAGAGAAGACAGTGAAAATCAAGAGATTCAACAAGATGCAGCAGCAGCAACTGAATCACATGATGGTGGGACAGAGAGTGCCCAAACCAACACCCAAGGCTCATCAACACAACAAACCACCACACCACCAACCCAATCAACACAAACAAATGTCCTTCCACGTTTTGCACCACAACCTCTCCGTGCAAGAAGAATCCGCAGACCTGAGGAAATGAGATCCTTACCGGAAATAATTGACACACGCATTATTCACATAATGAACACTTTAATTCCAGAAACAGATGCCGAGCGTTTTTGTCGGTCTTTATCTACTAGCTTAACCAAAATTGCATCCGATAGGCAGGAACGTGTACGTGCTGCTATGCTGACCCTACTTTCAGCTAGTCAGGCAGAACAGGAACCAGTGAGAGTTTATGAGGCCATAGAAAATTGGCGTACCATTATGCAACAACATACAGTCCCAAACACAACAGACAATCAAAATACCATTTCAACACAAACAACAATGGCAACAGTAATTGTCACTAATCCAGTATTACAACAATCTGGTCAACCTTCTATTGCTTCAAGTACGGTATTCCCAACACCAATTAGACAAGGGTATGTTTCAATCAATACTGGCGCCTTAAGCACTGTACAAAGTGCAACCTCACAGCAACCCATAAACTATATGAATTTACAACCCACTCCAAGTACTAGTTACTTTACTCAACCCACAAATATTGGTGCTTTACCTAACTTGTTTCCTGGTTCAACATACCCACAATCATTCATGATGCCTCATTATCCAATCTCAACTATGTTACCTACACCACACTTACAAACATCAGTCAACTATCCTCAAGGTCAACAACATACACACACACAATACCCACTTACCCATGTAGACCCACAGGTGTACTCAACAACAGGCAATGTGTTGGGCCAAACAAGCATGCAACAGACTGTTCCACACACTACTGTAGTTAGTAATAGGAATGTTGTTCAGCAAACAACTGCTTCCATTCCTGAAAATACTATTTCTGAGGCCACCCAAAACAACATACTCAGCAACACTCAGGTTACTTCCCTAGAAGATCTTGTAGACTTATGATACACATTTTTGTTAATCTTTACATTCAACCAACAAATATGATGAATGGCCCAAAAAAAAAAAAATAGGGTTTGCCAAAAATGTTTAAACTCAGAGTCTTAAAAATACAAAAAAAGGCATGTGTGATTATATTTTGTGCTGGATGACATATATGTTTTATGCCATGGATATGTTTAATTTTTTATGAACACATTTGTACCCAACCAATTTGATGGGTAGATGAGTTCTTATATTCTCAAAACAAAGTTTACAATTATTATGTCTATGTAAATGTCCAACATGAGACCAACATAATTGGTCGAAAATTTCACAACATTGTAAGCAATGCAAAAATTTTTGCAAGTGTACTATTTTAAGTAAAGTATATGAAAAATGTTTAAAGAAAAAAAACAAATGTTAATTTTGTTAAAGTTTCCAGAAGATGAGCAAGAAATTCATTTTTTTTTTTAAACTAAAAAAGAACATCATTACTTTTTGGAATAATAGGCATATTATTAATAAAAAAAAATGTTTTCAAAATAAATATTCTGTTTTTTTTTTTAATTTATATATAATATTGCATTTTTTCCATAGACGATTAACATTATTAATTTTGTAACTTTAAACAAACAAAAAATCATGATACTAACACAGAAATGTACAAACACATACATACAACATTCAGAAATCCATGTTGTTAACAGAAATGTCAGTTGGTGATTAACGCATTTTCACTTTAATACAAGTAAGCTTTAAGCTCTTAGATTGTTTAAACTAATTAAACATTTTCGTCTAAGTGAAAAAAATACATTTTAAAAAAAATAAACCCATAAAAATCTTAACAAGCATCAATATTATTATTAGCATCAAAACAATTAAAGTAATCAGTAAATAATTTTCTGATTTGTAATCCAGATGTCACGGAATTATGAGACATAGGTTCACCTGTTGGATTAACAACATGGTTTATCTGAGATTCATCATCAACATAAGTTCCTCCTTCATGTATCCGACAGAAATTGTGAAGCACTATGGTAGCCTTGATGACAGATTTGACAGAGTTTGGCTGCAACTGAATAGTTGTGTGATAAATGCGCCATTTGTTAGCTAAAATACCAAATGCACACTCCACATAACGTCTTGCTTTCGTTAGCCGATAATTAAAGTACTGTTTCCTGTCATCAATTGATCTCCTTGGATATGGTCGCATAACATGTTTGGATAATGCAAATCCTGCATCTGCTACCATGACATATGGTGCCAACGGTCCAGATGTACCAGGTAGGGCAACTGGGGGTGGGATCAATAATGAATTTTCTTGCAGGCGTTGGGCTAATCTTGATGAATGGAAAATACGGGCATCTGAGGCACTACCATAGGCCCCAATGTCAGCATAAATAAAACGGTATTCTGTGTCAACCAATGCCAAAATAACAACCGAAAAAAACTTATGAAAATTGAAATAACGTGAACCAGAGTTTGGTGGTTTTTTAACTCTGAAATGCTTGCCATCCAAAGCTCCTATGCAGTTAGGAAAGTCCACAGAGTCCTTGAAGCCCTTAGAGATTTTCAACCAATCTTCTCTGTTTGGCTGAGGCATCATTTGGTCTTTTAAATGTTGCCATATCATGTCGCATGTGTGACGTACTATAACGGCAATGGTTGATCTCCCCAACAAAAAATCAAAATGTAACGCACTAAAAGATTGACCAGTCGCCAAGAATCTATGAAAACAAGACAAACAATGATTTTCAATTATCAATATGTTTTTTTAAAGAAAAGCAAACCAAACAAACCACAAACATTGATTAAAAACATAGATTAGATCAAGAAATATCAATTACACATTTCAATGTGAAACCTAACACATTTCAAAAAGATTAAAAAAAAAATATACCTCAGAGTCACCATAAATCTCTCCTCAGGGGAAATGGAAAGCCGCATCCAAGTGTCCTGATGTTGCAAATGAGGTCGTAAAATATTTAGTAAGTAATCAAAACTCTCAACTGACAAACGGCAGTATGAAAAAAACTTATCTGGGAAATTCCGTAACTCAAAAAATAAAGTATGGAAATGACCATGCATAGGCCGCATCATGATTAGTGGATGCACCCACAATCTGTTTCTTCTTACATTATCATATTGCAACATGTGCCGTCTAACGCCAAAACGACGACATATAATCCAACATAAAAACACTAAGGCCTCCGTGGATAATGGCATTGCGAAAAATTTGTCACAACACATAGGTGCTCCAAGGCAGAATACAAGCAGGAAACAGTTTATAGGTAACTTATATTTATGTCCTAATCACATACACCTATGTGTCATTTAATTCCAACTGATCACCATTATCTCAATGTGTGAAACATGTTAAACACGCACAAAAAACGGACTGCACACGGAACACACACTGACGTATTTCACGCACAGGAAAACGCACACACGTACACACGTATGACACACGATATGCATACGGACACTACACGGAGGGGAAAAACGGACAGAAAATACGGAACACGGACACAAAAAACGGACTACAGCACACGTACGTTTTTTAAACGTGAGTGTGGCAGAAGCCTTAGAGAAACTGTGTCTGACAGGGTGCATGTCACCACAGATACTTGGCCCAGTAAGCATGGACAGGGGCGTTACATGTCGTTGACTGGGCAATTGGTTACTATGGGGAGAGATGGAGAAGGGTCTGCTGTACAAGTCTTGCCGTCCCCACGAGTTGTGTCAATCATTCCTCTGTATGTTGAAGTTAATACACTGCTTCTGCCTCTTCAACCTCGTCTGGGTCCTCCACCTCGGCCCAAACCTTGTGTGGTCAGGCCACCCTTCTTTGTAACTGCGCACAAGGAATCCCACACACCTCCTTACTATGCTGGCAGCAGAGCTCAATGCCATCAGGTGGTCAAATGTTTACTTTGAAATGTATGGGAAATGTGAGTCACACCGCTGAGTAGTTGTGGACGGTTAGCTCTGGAGACCAAGTTTCATCAATGGTTGTCTCCACTCAACCAGCAGCCAGGGAAGGTCGGGTGCGACAATGATGCAAACATGGGTGCGGCCCTTCGCCGTGACAATGGGACGCACGTGCCTTGTGTGGCTCACGTGTTGAACCTGGTTGTCCAGCAATTTTTAAAGCACTATCCTGGCCTACATGGCCTTCTGCAAAGAGCACGGTGTAACGCCTTCCTTGATCCACACACTCAGATGGGCTGTAAATGATAGGCTAGAGGGAAGCCACTCACCAAGCAGGACCCCTAGAACCCTGAAACCCTTTAACCCCTATACAGGGATTAGGAATTACACAGGGCCCAAGGTGATTAATACCTGTGGAAGGCTGCAGTTCCAGAGAATAGTAGTCAGGCAGGGTCAAAACATTAATTGAGGAACAGGAACAGAATGGGACGGCCAGGACTTAATCAGAAAACAAGCAGAGGTGAAATGCGGATCGGCCAATGAGGTACATAAACAGAAAGCAGGAAAAGTAGTCAGGTAACAAGCACACAAAATCATAAAACTGAACTGGGGGTAACAGTAACCAGAGGTTCATAGCTATGTCTGGCAGTGGTCTACAGACAGGATGGGCCTAAAAAAGGGTGTGGTGTCTTCCCATTGGTTGTAGCTGAATAATGTAACTTCATCTGTGAGATATCCACCACCTGCATTCAGCCTGTGGTTCTGCATCTGTCAAGGTAACACAGCCCAGTGGGTGAGCATAACCTGCGTCCACCTGCGCCGCTGGCATCGACTCCTCTCCCATCATCAGCACTATGCACAAAAGGAACACGTTGTCACCTGGCGACCGGAGTACAAATTGATGGAGCGGACTCCGATGGTGACTTAACAGCCATGTGCGGCAATGATGCAAACCTGGCTGCGGGCCTTCGTCAGGGCAATGTGACACACGTGCCTTGTATGGCTCACGTGTTGAATCTGATTCTCCAGCAATTTTTAAAACACCATCCCGGCCTACATGGCCTTGTGCAGCGGGCACGCTTGCTATGTGCTCATGTGCTCACTTCCATCGTTCGCACCTAGCAGTTCAACAACTTTCATCGCTACAGAAGTCTTTAGGTCTGATGGTTAAACGCCTGAAATGCGATGTGCCGACATGCAGGAATTTGAATCTGCACATGTTGTAGCGTCTGTGGCAGCACCGCCGAGCCCTGCTGAAATACGTTATGACGTATACCCTGGGCTAACTTGATCCTGAGGTGGTGCAGATCACGCTGCTGGAGTGGTGTCAGATCAAGGACCCATGCACCCTTCTACACAGTTTACAAATGTCGACGAAGATGTTTAGCACTGGCGATGCCATTCTCAGCGTGACAATTCTGGTCATCTACATGATGGAGCACACTGTAAGCATTATTAGGAGTCAGGTGTTGGGACAAGAGGAAGGGGAGGAAGTAAAGGAGGAGTCATATGCGGAAGGGATAACAAGATCTACAAGGTCCAGACGGTCAGCAGCACCTAGGTGGCAGTCATGGGACGGTGGGGGAGAGGGATTAACAAGGGCGCATAGTATCAGCAAAACTGTTGAAGAAGGTGCAGGAGCCCATGAATAAATGGAGGATGAACTGGCGATGGGCATGGAAGACTCAACAGATGAGTGAGAGCTTGCTCACATTTCGGTTGTGCGAGGTTGGGTGGAGAGGGCAGAGGAAGGAGGCACGATTCTCACCTCTCCGCCACCAACACACCAAGGACTTGGTCCTCCTGGATGCACAAGACACATGAGTGCCTTCTTGCTGCACTACCTACAACATGACCCTCAGATTGTACAAATTCGAAGTAATGCTGACTACTGGGTTGCCACACTGTTAGATCCCCGGTACAAGACAAAATTTGGCGAAATAATTCCTGCCATAGAAAGGGACGCACGTATGCAGGAGTATTAGCAAAAGGTGGTACGCCATCTTAGATCTGCTTTTCCACTAAACAGCAGTGGTGCACAGAGTGAATCTCAACGCTTTGTCATGGATAGGAGGAAATGGACTTTTACTTGTCCACATCTGAGGGACCGAGGGCTGGCTGCTGTGCTGAGATGGCGTTGAGTATGGTGTCCCTGCAGAGTTGCACTTTTGGTCATATACAAAATGAGTTGAAAAAGGACAGATGCTGGTGGAAAGGGGAACAGGTGTGTTGGAAAGGGGAAAAAAGTTTGTGTTCGTGGGTTTGGTAGTTTAGCAACAGTAACATTTGCTGAAGAAACAACATCTGTTATGGTGTGACTGGCAGAATTGTATAAGGTGTTACCGCTATATAAAAAAATTAAGAAGGAAAGAAAGAGAAGGGTATATATCCCCATCGCCAGTCGGTGTCCACCGCGCTCCCAGATGGAAAAGGAGAGGTTGGCAACTGGAAGGTTAGGTGGATGATACAGAGCTGGGTGGCTCTGAAACTAATAGTAGCCTGAACCGAGTTAGACGACACTCAGATCTGGAGACTGGGAGCCCTGTTAGCGTCACAGGGTCCACACACCCACCAAGCCCAGGAACTGCCTGTTAACAACACAGGGGCCATTAGGTACGCTGTCCATGTGCGTAGGGGCCACACCTGTGGACAGCAGGCGCATCAGCAGCAGCAGGCCTGTTAATGCCACTGTGCTGCACTAGCAGGACTGGTAGGACAGGAGCTGGTCTTAACCGTTCTGCGTTACTAACTGTGGTGGCGGCCTGCATCGACGCCCTATCCCTGCCTACCTCTGGCCTAAAGCCGCAATGGGTTCAACACATGGAGGTGTGCTCTTTCGGAGCATAATAGAAGACTGCGCACCTCCTTGTTGGCTCCAGACCCTTTTATAACCTGGGTCGGCCCCAAACCAGGGTGGACCACAATGCACCTCCTGGAGACAAAAGCTGAGTGACACGTCATGAGTGGCATAACTAGCGTCCTATTCGGAACCGCCACTTCAATGATGACCTCATGGCAGCCATGACTCAAACACCTCACCAGTCATCGTCTGACCAACAATAATGAGGTTGGGAGTTGCCTGGCCACATCGTCAGGACACCTGATGCCCTGTGGTCTATATGTGCCCCCCACATCAGGGACAGGGCCAAATAGTTCATTACCGGACCTAGCCCTCAGGCAGTAAGTGCCTGAGCATGCTCATTGGTATGAAATACAGTCTCCGAAAAAAGACTATCAGCTTCACCATGCTGTCTAGGCACAACACAGGACTTAGACCCGGCCAGAAGTCCAAGTACCTGTGCAAAGAGGCTTTTCGCACAAAGTGTGGGAACATGCGCTGTAGCCCAAAATGAAGACTTAGCCTCAGGAATGGCACAGTCAGGCTGAGTATACTCACTGGGCGAAACTCTGGAGTTAGGCTGCGGCTGGGGTAAATCGGCACACGCATGCGCACTAGCCGCCTCTCCACACTTAGACGTGGAGGAGAAAGCAGCCAGCTGGGCAACCCGAGGTACAGCCCTAAATGGCAGCTGACGCCTGGGCGCAACTGGAACTGCAGCAGGTTGCTTGCGTTTACGGCGGCACCGATTCGTAACAACAAATAACAGCCAAAATAACAGGTGTACTTCTTTCCGTAGATAATCTGATATGATCCTTTTTTCACGAACACGACCATGTTAACAAAACTAGATGAGGCACCAAAACAGCAGCTGCTTCAATGGATGTCAAGTGCGCCATAAAGTGGGCTCTCCTCCACCTCAAGTTCAATATCACAAATACTCCATTCCACTGTGGTGTCAACCCAATCGCATTTGCTTGATAACAGCTCTCAAGTTTCCACCAGCCCTGCTGAGTATGGGGTAACACAGATGGTTGTGTATGCAGAGCTGTTCAGTCACACTATAGCCTGGGAATCAGAGGTCTGCTCCAAAGCTGCAGTGAGTACAGACAAAGAAGTTATTATTATTAGTATTATTATTATTTATTTATAGAGCACCATTTATTCCATGGTGCTGTACATGAGAAGCGGGTTACATACAGAATACATAACAATAGACAGACTGGTACAGAGGGAAGTGGGCCCTGCCCTTGCAGGATTACATTCTAAAGGATTTTGGGGAGGAGACAGTAGGTGGGGTGTAGGTTGGGTGGCAGCTACGCACGGTGGTGGGGTTATTGAAGGTTATAGTCATTTCTGAACAGATGAGTTTTCAGTTTCCGTTTGAAGCTTGCGGGTGTAGCAGATAATCTGACGTGTTGAAGCAGTGAGTTCCAGGAGACAGGGGAAATGATCTGCACACATGGCCAGAAGCTTTGTGAGTCAGATCCAGGCCCCAATGAAGAAGGTGCTGAGCATAATGTACACCCTCATTTCCAAACCGTACATCATCCTGGTGGAGACAATGGGGAACATAATGAGGAGACTCAGATAACTGATTGTAATGACAACTTTGCTTTGCTATTCGGTCAGGGCAGGAAGAGGTTGTCACGGAGTACTCAGGACGAGGGGAATGAAAAACCACAGGGTGATGATGAGGTTGGAGACCCCACTTACTGTTAAACCAAAGTCAGCCAGTCGATGACGTCAGCAGAGGAGGATGCTACTGACGACGAGTTTACGTTGTGTCTTCATGGACACAGACAAAGTACTGGAAGCACGTCAACAACTGAATCCTCAGCCACAACTCGGCCTCTGAGCATAAGTCATGTTGGCTATGCAAGTCGCATGGGCAGTAAACCTTGCCTAGCCTGGGACTTTTTGGACATCGCAAAAGAAACCCAAGTCATGTAATCTGTAAGATTTGTCAACAATCTCTAAGTAGAAGGCAAAAACTCACAACTTTTAGTACTTCCTCCATGAAGTGTCACATGGATTTGAATTGATAGCGTGAAGGTGTATTGCTCAGCTTTAGCCACTGTCAATGCAACGTGCTTATTTGCTGTTCATTGCATGCATTGTTGCAGACCACACACAAGGGGCTGGTTTTTTTTGGGATCTGCCTTTGTCTGTTTGGTCACTATAGCAATAGCAAATTGGTCTTCGGGTGTGGACTTGGAGATGCTGTCTATGAACAGAAGGAAAAGCTAAAGGTGTGTGTTACAGCAAGGAGCCACCGCTGAAACATTTCGCTCAATTGTGAGGGGAGTTGTGTTGGAGTTTGGTGAGGAGCACCGTAACGCCAGTGAGCAGCATCCTGTGCCACAGACCAACATTCTTCCGGTGCTGTCTATACTGTTTACCGTGAGAGGAGCGTAAAGTCTGTATTTATGGCAACTGGACATCACAGTACCCGGGTACGGTAGGCTGTGCCCAGACAGTAATGCGTGCACGCAACACTTTGTTTTATTAGCAAAACACATATCTGTTCTGGGTTGGCCAACTATATAGACAATAAGACTTGCTGCCTCTGCACTGTCAAATTGTCACTTACAGTTTAAATCATAGATGGGCAGCGACATGTGTTTGCATTGACTGTTGCTTTTCAAGATTTCCATGACTGTGTTGCAGAGCTGTGTGGTTTGCATTCACACTGTTATCATCTGCCTTATCTGTGAGGCTTCAGCTAACAAGGGTATTCAGGGGGGGTAATGTGTTTTGTCTATGTTTAGGTAGATAACTTTGAAGCTCTTGTTATGCGCCACTGGTAAGTCGTGTTCGCACTCACACACACACACACACACGCACAAACACACAATTAATGCTGCTACGCAGAGGGATTAGCAAGTAGTAGGCAACTGAATAGATTGTTCTATTATTTCGATTTTATGCATGGTTCTTTTTGTTTGTTTTGGGAAAGTTAAACAATCATTTTTCAACCCAACTGCCTAGAGTCCTTTTCCTGTTGCCTGGTTTTGCTGCATACTGGGGAGCCCAGCAAGTACAAGACTTAAAATGAAGCATAAGTCGCAATGGGAATTTCACTGTGCTACAATGCGGCTTAGCGGGGCTGTGCAACAACTGCCTGCCCCATCAAGTGCATCTGTGTGCTCTTCATCCTTTGTGACTGTGGGGACAGTAGTCACACATGCTTTTTCACGCTAAACTTCCACCCCTTTACCCGTAAGCGGGAGTGTGATTGGCAGGTCGTCACTTGTTTTGGAAGTGGAAACAGATGGTATTGTTGAGCTGTCAGACAGCAAGAGAACCACCATTGGATGAAGGCAACATTATATCCACGCCTGCACCTTCGTCACAGATTGGCTGGACTACCTGCAGTTAATAATTGCATTCCAGAAATGGAAAGGAGTGTAGAATGCACATGTGTTGTACCTTGCTTGGCAGCAAAGGAACACTAACTTAGTATTCCAGACAATTTTAGGATGGCAGAAAAAGGGTCAGCTCTTTAGGCAAATTAAATAGCGTGGCAAAAGTAGCCAGGTGGGTACAGTGACCGTGTTCTGTGGGTACCAGGACAGTATAGGAAGCCTCACTTTCTATACCTCCTAATGATGAAATGCAGCAAGGAATTCCCAGACTTTGCTATAAAAATAGCGTAGCAAAATGTGCATGAGGGTTTAATGCAGAGGTGCTGGCAAATGCTTGGCACCGGTGGGACACAAAATTGGTAGAGCAGCCACTTTTTGGATGCCACCTATGTCCAGCACTGTTTGCTATAAAAATAGCGTAGCAAAATGTGCATTAGGGTTTAATGCAGAGGTGCTGGTAAATGCTTGGCACCAGTGGGACACAAAATTAGTAGAGCAGCCACTGTTTGGATGCCACTTATGTTCAGCACTGTTTGCTATAAAAATAGCATAGCAAAATGTGCATGAGGATTTAATTTAGAGGTGCTGGCAAATGGTTGGCACCAGTGTGACACAAAATTAGTAGAGCAGCCACTCTTTGGATGCCACTTATGTCCAGCACTGTTTGCTATAAAAATAGCGTAGCAAAATGTGCATGCGGGTTTAATGCATAGGTGGTAGAAAATGCTTGGCACCAGTGGGACACAAAATTAGTATAGCAGCCACTTTTTGGATGCCACTTATATTCAGCACTGTTTGCTATAAAAATATCGTGGCAAAAGTGGGCAGGTGGTACAGTGGCCGGGTTCTCTGGGTCAGTGGACAGGAAAGGAAGCTTCACTTTCTATTCCTCCTAATGGTGAAATGCAGCAAGGAATTCCCTGAGCTTAGGTACACAGACGCTGTTATCTGAAGCTGTATACAGCGTTTCCACGGACCTGACTGTCACCTATGGCTCTGAGCCCGAGAAAATTAGCCCTGAAAAGGACTGAAATAAACTTCTGTCCCTAATCTGTAGAGCCCTGTGCGTGTAGTGTACACAGCCGGAGCGGCGCCAGGAGCTGCGTGAGCGGTGACTGTCACCTACACGCAGAAAGCAGATAATGGTGCCGTGAGAGAAAATGCCCCTATTTATAATGCAAGGACATGTGACATGGACAGCCTATGACACATGCCCTTGCTTGTCTGGCAAAAAGACCACTTAGCTGTGTGTGTGTGTGTGTGTGTCTGGGAATGGCTGACATGCTGGCCCGCCCCACTGCACGCGCGCTTAGGGGGAAAAAAAAAATAGCGATCACCATTATCCCAGCAGCACTGATCTAAACGCGCCGCCCCTGCACACTATGCGCTGAAATTAGATAATAGTGTGAATCACAGAGTGACTCACACTATTACAGTGAAAAGCCAGCTAGTAAATAGCTAGGCTTTTTGCTGATCGAACCGTTCTCAAACGTAACTTGAGCTATCGAGCTTTTAGCATAAAGCTCGCATTCGCGTTCGATCTGGAGCACCCCCAAAATCACTCAAACATGAAATTGGCGAACCTCGAACATCGCTCAACTCTATTCATAATCACAGGAACTGTCATGTTATTGAGAAGTGCAAAGCCATTGAGGCCAGTGATTGTGCTGTAGTTGTGTCATCGATACTGCGCCACGTGAAAATACATCAGCTCAGTTTTTTATTTTCTTCAGCTCAACCCTATGGATAAAAATAATCCTGAACATTAGAGATTATCTAATTTTATCAAATTCAAATTGGCCACATTCAACAAACTGAAAATAATTATTTGCACTGGTCAACCCAAAAAAATCATCAGCAAAGGTAATATGTCTGTTTTATGGAGTTTAATACGCTGATTCCAAAAACATGCTGAGTTTTGCTCTATCACATAAAGTGTCTGCGATAGAAGTATTTTGTTATAGTGAAACCTTGGTTTACGAGAACAATCCATTCTGGGAGTGTGCTTGTAAACCAAGTTACTCATCTAGCAAAGCAAAATTTCTTATAGGAAATAATGCAAGCTCAGACAATTCGCTCCACAACTTGTTCAATGTCCCATCCTGGTCCCCAATTGTGCCATTCCACACACGCACAAACACACACAAACACACACAAGCACACATATTATGCTCACCTTGCCTTCCGTTTCCTCACCCGCCTCTTGTTTCTTGTAGTCTGTTGGTACAGGACGTGTATCGGGTAATCATCGAGACCAATGCCAGAGCTTCCGCTGCGAGCACGCTGATGTCAAAGGCATGTGCCGCTTGCCTCTGATTGGTTAGTACGGTGCCTTTGAGAAGCGGCTGACAGCAGAAGTTCCTATATTGTCGCGATGGTTACTGGATCCACATCCTGCACCGGCAGACTACAAGAGCCAGGAGGCCGGCGAGGGAAGGTAAGGTGAGCATAATATGTGTGTGTGTGTGTGTGTGTGTGCGTGTGTGTTTGTGCATGTTTCTGTGTTTGTGTGTGCTTGTGCGGACTGCAAAAGCGGGTCAGAGCACGGTGAAAGTAAAGAACCTGAAGTGTGTGCGGTGAATATTTGTTTGTACAGCAAAGGTTGCTCGCAAACTGAGTTACAAATTTACAGCAAGCTTTGCTCGTATAGCGATATACTCACACACCAAGTTACTCGTAAACCGAGGTTCCACTGTATGCTATTTCTGCATTTTCAATGTATGTGGTTTTTCCTATGTTATTCCCATTTCTTTGCTGTCTTACTTAATTGTGAATTTCCTTACAAGGACAACATCAATAAAGCTTTTAGTGAGTTTTATGGGAAGGAGTATTGACAGTGCAGTCAGCTAAAGCTGGGTTTACACACTGAGACTTTCTAGCGATCCAACCTGCGATCTCAACCTAGCCGGGATCGCTACAAAGTCTCTGGTGAGCTGTCAAACAGGCAAACCTGGCCAACGACGCAACAGCGATCCGGAGCTGCAGAGCGACCTAGCTGGTTGTTGGGGACGTGTCAAAGCTGCTATTTGAAAGGGAAGTCGCTGTAAAGTCCCCTTTACACACTGAAACTTTCTAGCGATGCATGCTGCACAGCGGGAAACAAAGGACCTAAGAATGGTCCTGAACGATTTGTAGCGATCACAACTTCACAGCAGGGGCCAGGTCGCTGATAGGTTTCACACACTGCAATGTCGCTGGGGAGGTCGCTGTAACGTCACAAAACCGGTGACGTTACAGCGATGTCGTTTGCGATGTTGCAGTATGTAAAGCCACCTTGACTCTACTGTTTGATCTGATTAAAGGAGAAAAATGCCCCTACAGTCTAACAATCATCCAGACAGATTCTGCTATGTGTGTGGTTCTTTTACACCAAAAGCTGGGCCCCTCATGTGAAATGCTCAAGTTGTTCAAATGGTCTTCGTGACTGGTTGAATATGAGGAAAGTGGCTATGCCATTTGCTGTTCTCATGATTTGGAGAGAACCCAAAAATCATAGTGATGAATGCTACTTTTGTTTTGTCAAATTGAAGGGCTTTTCTACAATGAACACACATAAGATTATTTACCCTGAACTTGAATCTGTGATTAGGCCAGTTCCACATGATGGTACCTTGCCAGTTCCTGTACCACCGTTGTCTGAATTTGATGAAATTGAAGTAGAAGACTATGGAGCTGAAGCTACTGGCAAAGACATGAGTATGTACCTGATGGAGCAGCCGAGCAGCCAGAACGCTTTACTCAACATGAATTAAATGATCTCATCAGAGACTTTTCATTGTCAAAAGATAAAGCTGAACTTCTTGCATCTAGGTTAAAACAGAAGAATCTTCTTCATGATGATGTCAAAGTGTGTTATTACCAAAACAGAAGTAACACTTTAACACAATTTTTCATAGTTCATGGACCAATGGTGTACTGTAATAATGTGAATGGCTCTTTGAAGAACTGAATCAAGAGTATTTTCTTGCAAATTGGCGATTGTTTATTGACTCATCCCAGACAAGTTTTAAAGCATTGTTGCTTCACAATGGAAATATGAAACCATCAATCCCTATTGCTCACTCATGTCATCTAAAGGAAAGTTATGAAAATCTGTCAGTTGTCTTGGATGCTATACAATATAAGCATCATCAATGGAATATCTGTGGAGATTTAAAAGTGATTGGTCTGCTAATGGTAATGCAAAGAGGTTTCACAAAATATTGTTGCTTCTTGTGTTTATGAGACAGTAGAAATGCAGTAGAGCATTATGTTTATCATGATTGGGGACAGAGAAACATCTATGCTCCAGGCAGAGACAATGTTGAGCATAATCCTCTAGTTGCTCCAACAAAAATCTGTTTTCCTCCACTACAGAAAAAGTTGGGATTGATTAAAAACTCTGTGAAAACCAAAGACAAATTCACAAGGGTTCCAGTATATTTCACAGAAATTCTCCAGCATTTCACCAGCGAAACTGAAGGAGGGCGTATTCGTTGGTCCTCGGATCAGAAAGCTTATGAGAGATGATGTGTTTGATGGAACTCTAAATGATAAGGAATTGAGATCTTGGAAAAGCTTCAAATGGATCTGTGAAAACATCTTAGGAAAATATAAATCTCCAGAATATGTTGAAGGTGTTGAGGAACTGCTAAATGCATACCAGTGTCTTGTATGTTGCATGTCTCTGAAAATGCACTTTTTGCACTGACATTTAGATTTCTTCCCTCAAAATCTTGGGGATGTAAGCGATGAACAAGGCGAGTGGTTTCACCAGGACATTAAAGTAATGGAACACCGCTACCAGGGACTTTGGAATGACTCAGTGATGGCAGATTACTGTTGGATGTTATATCAATGACAGTCTAATGACAAGCACTTTTAATTTCTGCTCATATTTTTGTTTCTATTTTGCATGTGAAATTATTTTGGTTCAATAAAAACTGTTTTGTAAGGTGAAGCATTTTATTCTGATTTGTAGATTACTGTTTTCTTAATGTCGGCAGTATATTTCCTATACCTTATAATGATGCTGCTCCATGGAAACTATACGTGCTACAGAAAAACTATATACATTTGTTAAATCAGGACAAAAAGATGATTCAGAAAAGTACAAAGTCACCAGCGATGATTACAAAAAGTATTGTAGACCTGTGTAATTAAAGTGCCACAAAACACTATTTCTAAGCTTTTAGTTATTCAAAAAAGATGTGTAATAGTCTGAGGTCTCCTAGAACTATATAAAACCCCTTTCCTACAACCCCTTCATCCCTGATTTTTAATTTTTCGGTTTCATTTTTTCTCCCCTTCTTTCAAGAGCCATAACTTTTTTATTTTTCCTTCAATGTAGCCATATGAGGTCTTTTTTTTTTTGTGGAATGAGTTGTACTTTTGAATGACACAATTAAAAAATGCAATTCCACAATGGTTTTTTGAATTTTTTATTTACCATGTTCAATATATGGCAATATGATTCCCCAGGTCAGCTCGACTAAGTAGATATCAAAAGGTATTTATTATTTTATTCAAGTGGTGAAAAAAAATTGAGACATTTTTAACAAAAAAAAGGAAAAAAAATGGTTGCTTTTGTTGCGATTTTACGAGAACCGTAACGTGTTCATTTTTGGGGATCAGGGGCTGTGTCAGGGCTATTTTTTCTGCCCTGAGATCATGGTTTTACTGATACTATTTTATGTTAGATGCGATGTTTTGATCACCTTTTATTGCATTGTTATGTCACCAAAAAATGTAATTCTGGCATTTTGATTTATTTTCTCCCTACACTGCTTACCGATCATATACATTTATTTTATATTTTGATAGATCTGACATTTTTGAACACTGTGAAACCAAATATGTTTTTTTTAATAATTGCTTTATTTTAATGGAGTAAGAGGGGGTCATTTGAATGTTTGTGTTTTTTTATTGTATTTAATAGTTCATTCTGCTGACTTCACAACTGTCCAGAAGGCAGTCACTGATACACTCCACAAGGCAGGTAAGCCACAAAAGGCCATTGCTAAAGAAGCTGGCTGTTCAGAGTGCTGTATGCAAGCATATTAATGGAAAGTTGAATGGAAGGAAAAAATGTGGTAGAAAAAAGGGCACAAGCAACCGGGATAATCGCAGCCTTGATAGGATTGCTATGAAAAGGTCATTTAAAAAATTAGGGGATATTCACAAGGAGTGGACTGCTGCTGGGGACATGTGCTACGACTGTCGTATTTCTTGTATCAAGCCACTCATGACCAATAGACAATGCTAGAAGCATCTTACCTGGGCCCAGGAGAAAAAGAACTGGGCTGTTACTCAGTGGTCCAAGGTGTTGTTTTCATATGAAAGTAAATTTTGCATTTCATTTGGAAATCAAGGTCCCAGAGTCTGGAGGAAGAGTAAAGAGGCCACAATCCAAGCTGCTTGAGGTCAAGTGTGAAGTTTCCACAATCAGTGATGGTTTGGGGAGCCATGTCATCTGCTGGTGTAGGTCCACTGTGTTTTATCAAGATCAAGGTCAACGCAGCCGTGTACCAGGAAATATTAGAGCACTTCATGCTTCCCTCTGAAAACAAGCTTTTTGGAGATGTAAACTTAATTTTTCAGCAAGAATTGGCTCCTGTCCAGACTGCCAAAGTACCAATACCTGGTTTAATAACCACAGTATCACTGTTCTTGATTAGCCAGCAAACTAGAGAATCTATGGGGTATTGTCAAGAGGAAGATGAGACACCAGACCCAACAATGCAGATGAGCTGAAGGCTGCTATCAGAGCAACGTGGACTTCCATAACACCTCAGCAGTGCCACAGGCTGATCGCCTCCATTCCACATCACAGTGATGCAGTAATTCAAGCAATAGGAGCATCAACCAAGTATTGAGTGAATTTACTGCACAGACTTTTCAGTAGGCGCCAACATTTTGGAGTTTAAAATCATTTTTTCAGGTGGTCTTATATAATATTCTAATTTTTTGAGATAATGACTTTTGGGTTTTCATTGGCTGTAAGCCATAATCATCAACATTAACAGAAATAAACACTTGAAATAGATCACTCTGTGTGTAATGACTGTATATAATATATGCGTTTCCCTTTTTGTATTTAATTACTGAAATTAACTTTTTGAGAATATTCTAATCTATTGAGATACACTTCTATGTATTTACCCAGTCAGGTTCACATACAAATTCAGGGCTGCCCCCAACAACGCCAGCACTACCAGAATCGCCCATAGCACAGCCAGCAAAGTTCACCAGCACAGCACCCAGAATGCACAGCACCGCCCCCAACAGAACCAGCACTGCTCCCCTCATAGCTCCCAGCACCAGCCTCAGTACAGCCAGCACTGGTTCTAACCATGGGCATGTACCACTCCCGCGATAGCCGACAGGCTGCTTGGATCCGGATCCGCAGTGGCTCAACGGGTCTCCGGACTCGAGGCGGGGTCGCTCGGCCTCTCGAAAATAAAAGGGGGGTAGAAAGGGTGGATTTGGATAATATTCGTGACGCCACCCACGGTTCGTGGTAAAAATTGGGATACCACTGCTACTGCGTTTAGGTGAGAAGGGAGCGCCTGGGAGCGATGGAATGGCAGCTGTAGGTGTTAACCCCCTTGTGGGCAGGGGAAGGTGTCCCGGGGCTCGGTGCTGGAAGACTGGGGACCTGTTGGGAGCAAAAGGGCACAACGTACTCACACAGTCCAGAGATGCTGACACTGACACCAGGTAAACTAAAGTCTTGAACTCCCTGCAGCCTTAGTCCAAACACGTTGGGTCCGTGCCCTTTTGGCGTTTCTGGTTGGTCTGAAGCCTTGTCCCTTGGCACCATGTTTACACTTGGTGGATCTCTTTCGCCTAGAACTTCTCGGGTCCCCCTCACCTGCGTGGCTAGCAGGGTGAGCTTGCTCTCAGGGTTCACACTTGGGATTTTCTGGACGATTTTGGGAAGTCCTATCCCTCCGTTGCGTTAGTACCCTGATTTTGGAGCGGGTGGGGAGCGGTTCGTGAAGATTCCGTTCCCGTCGGGTGAAATACTGGGCTGCATGAAGCTACTTCCCAGCCTAGGGTCCGCGTACCCCATTGTGCCCTGGTCCCTACCCAGTTGTAGCACAATGCCGCCGGTCTGCCCTCCGTGGCAGTACCGTGCCCCCTGTCACTTCCCCCTGCGACCAGGGTTCCAGCTCCTTCCAGGCCAGACCAACGTCTGGCAACTGGGACGGTTACAGGAGCCCAGCTCCGCAGCGTGACCTTTCCTGTTACTGTTCACAGGCACTTCTCCACTACTCTCCTCTCTCTCCTGACACTTCTGGCCCTCCTTCTACCATCCCTCCATCTGGGCGGCCCTATTACCCTCAGGCTGCCCAATGGGTGTTTGGTGGGTGTGGTGCAGAGTGTTCCTCAGGATTTGTGTATACCTGTTCTTAGCAACTCCAAAGGGACAGGACCCATATCCAAGGAGGAGCGGGTACCATGCAGAAGGGCAGATTGCATTGCACCCTTGTGACGACCTGATGCGCCAGGGCGTTACAGACACAGAATTTGAAAGTGCATTTGGCTGACCTTGTCAATAGGCCACATAAGGACAGCTAAAAGGCCACATGCTGTTGAAAGCCTTGGGAGGGCTGAAACGTCCCGGTGGTAGAGCTGCAATAAAGCCTTTGATTTGCTGCAACATGTGATTGCCAGGACCTTCTATATGAAAAAAGCCACGTGTGTCCTGCAGGCTGAACTTTGCCCACATCTTACATGCAGGATTGTTTTCACAATCAAGGAGACGGACACTTAGGAAGGACCTGATACACCCTATTACAGGTCAGTGAGGTCCATTGTCACCCCAGTACCTGTCTAGCAAATAATACATCACAGCAATGTGATTTCTTTATGAAACAGTAAAGACAACAGTGTTGAATGGTAAGATGCAAAAACATACTACACTTTATTTTACCTGTCAAAGGGTTCCTATAGCGCAGAAGTATATTTAAATATTGCCTTTCTCCAGATACTAACAACTTTCTCATGCATTTTAATCCATTAACACAGTGTTTATTGTTTATACACTTTTTCCACTTATAAATCTACATTCTTTGTTAGCATTTCTGTTGTCTGTAAGAAAAGAAAAAAATGAAAAAAAAACGATGTGATACAGATAGAAATGTATTTTTACGCTTTGTAACAGGAGCACAATAGACCAACATTGAAATAGTGCAGGACACTGCTAATTTAAACATGACATATAGACATGAATGGTCTCTTGAAGAACATGAAATAATAATAATAATAATAATAATAATAATAATAATATAATATAATATATATAATAATAATATATTATATAATATAATAAAATATATAATAATAATAATATAATAATATATAATGTAATAATAATAATAATAATAACTAAATTTTAAAAACACAGAACTGAACTTTGTTTTCCACAGACTCTAAGGCCCTGTGCGCACTAGACACGGAATTTACTGTGGATTACCCGTGGATTTGCTGCATGTTTCGCTGCAGAAAATGTTCATAACATCTCTGCAGTGATTCACCAGCAAATCCTATGGGAAAAAAAAATGCTGTGCGCACTATGCGGATTTTGACAGCTGCATGTTTTGCTGTGGGATTCCCGCAGCAAAAACAATTGCATGTCACTTCTTTACCGCAGGTCTCTGCGGTTTCGAGGGCTGGCAGATCAATCACCTGCTGACTCTTGGTCGGCGGAGGATTGATCCCCGGTATCTGGCCAGATGCTGCTACCCATATAAACTTTATGGGGAACAGAATCTGGTCCAAAGGGGTAGGAGCAAGCGCTTCATACTCACCGATGACCGGACGTATGTCATACTGCTCCCAACTCTTTCATCTTCCAGAGCCGGCCGCTGATTATTCTATCTCGTATTCACTCCTTCCCTGCTCACCGGTGGCTGTGATTGGTTGCAGGCAGACACACCCCCACGCTGAGTGACAGCTGTCTCAGTGCAACCAATCACAGCCGCCGGTAGGCGGGTCTATAGTGTAGAGTAAAATAAATAAATAAATAATTAAAAAAATGGCGTGCCGCCCCCCCCAATTTTGATAACTAGCCAGGATAAAACCACACCACTGAAGGCTGGTATTCTCAGGATGGGGAGCCTCTTGCTATGGGGAGCCCCCCAGCCTAAAAATATCAACCAGCAGCCACCCGGAATTGCCGCATCCATTAGATGCAACAGTCCCGGACTTTTCCCGACTCTTCCCGTTGCCGTGATGCGGTGGCAATCGGGGTAATGAAGGAGTTAATGGCACCAGCCTATAGCTGCCACTAAGTCCTAGTTTAGTGATGGCAGGCGTCTATATGACACCCCCTCATCACTAAACTGTAAGTGAAAGTAAATAAGCACAAACACCCCAAAAATCATTTATTTGAAATAAAAGACAAAAAAACCCCTCTTTCACCACTTGATTAACCCCTAATAACAGCTCTCCAGGTCTGACGGAATCCACAAGATGTCCCACAACGCTTCCAGGTCTGCTACACCTGGCACTCACAGTGAGCGCCATAGACCATGACTGCTCACTGTGAGGGTCAGGACGCAAGTGAAGTGAGCCGCCGGGATCAGCGGTGACTTCCATCATGTGCTTTGCAGTGACAGGTGGAGGACTCCAGGTGGAGGACTCCAGCGGTCACTGCACATCAGCTGACTGAAGTCACTGCTGATCTTATTCTCACCTTCTCCTGCGAGGCTGCCTTCGGACACTGCTCTCCTGCTTCCAGGCCGGCTCATGCATATGTGTTACGCTCACCGAGGAGCGGCGAGCGTCCGGAGGTGGACCCACTGGACCGTGCACCGGACTCCCCCGAGAAGGCGACCAGCAGCGAACCCCTTTACAGGGACTGTGCGGCGCCTCCCCAGAAGGCCTAAATGCACGGCAGCCAGGAACCGGTAGTAGGAGTCTCTGTAGGGCCAGGTGTAGCAAGGTTGTGACGTCCACAGCCGGCAGAACACGGAAACGGCACCGGAGATGTTCACAGCAGGTGACGTCCACAGCAGGTACGGTACAGATAATGTCCACGGCAGGTAGGGCACGGTGAGTCCACTGTCGGTATGAGCGGTGACGTCCACAGCAGGTACGGCACAGATAATGTCCACGGCAGGTAGGGCAAAGTGACGTCCACTGTCGGTATGAGCGGTGACGTCCACAGCCGGAATGATACGGATGGCACTACGGTGAGACAAGGGATTAGAACCAGGTAACAGATACACAGAAACAGATAACAGCACAAGGGGGTCTGGACACTGGCAAGGCTCTAATGGAAGCGTTGCCCGGGCGCCTGCTGCTGGGGGAGGTGAACCTAAATACCCATTAGGTAACAGGTGACCTCTGAGGTCACTTCCAGAAAATGGGGCATACCGCTTTAAGAAAGGGGGCGTGGCCTCGTGCGCAGCCTAGAGTCACTTACTGCAGCTCTGTGTAAGGAAGGGAGACAGGAAGAGGCTGCAGCATGCCTGGGAGCAGGACGTACATCAGGACCCGGAGCAGGAGCAGCGCCTGCAGAGCCATGGGACCGGTAAGAGGAAGGCCGTCGCTGCCTGGGGCTATGACTGGGAGTGCAAGTGGGAGCCATGCTGGGACTGGGCACATGTGAGGGAGCGCGCCCCCCACGGGGTCTGGTGGGACCAGGCGCTACAATATGCAGTTATGCAGTGCACAGCTGACCCGCAAACAGCAGAGCGCTGGGGGCAGCCGCGCGGGACAAAAGCATGGCCCAGAGACTTCAGCACCATGGACAGCAGAAGCGGGGAGAACTGTGAAACCCCGCAGGGAACAACCTGTGGCAATTTCGCACCAAATCCGCAACAAATACACAACAATATGCAACATACCGCATGCGGATTTCGGTGTGGATTTTTTGCGTTTTTTTCCCGCAGGTGCGGAAAGTTTAGCTCCCCTTAAGTACCTGCTAGGTAGTAGCAAACTAGAGTCCAATGGGCAAAGTTTTGACCTGGGCCCCCCTCCCCCATGTTGGTCAGTTGTATGGGCCACTGTAGCATTCTAAATCCTATAAAGACATACAAATTGCCCCCTTTCATTATGTAGGAATGTGGATATGTCCCCTATCCTGCTATATTTGACCCCATCCTGCTATATATGTCCTTCCTAATATATTTGTCCTTATAATGGTATATTTATCCCCATCCTGTTATATATGTTCCCCATCCTGGTATACATGTCTCCTATCCTGGAATATATTTCTCCCATCCTAGGCCCCAATCTGGTATATTTGTCCCCATCCTGGAATATGTCTCCCATCCTAGACCCGATCCTAGAATATGTCTCCTATCATATGCCCTATCCTGATATATATGTTCCCCATCCTGATTTATATGTTCCCCTCCTAGACCCCAGCATGGTATATATGTCTCATATCCTATTCCCTATCCTGGTATGTATGTTCCCCATCCTGGTTATATGTCCTGCATCCTGGTATACAGTATTTTTCCCCATCCTGGACCTATCCTGGTATATATGTCTAAATCCTGGGCCCACCCTGGTATTTCTGACTCCATTGTGGTATATATATATCCCCAATCTTGGCCCTCCTGGTATAAATATCCCCATTCTGGTATATATGTCCCTATCTTGGCAAATATATCCCCATCCTGGGCCTCATCCTGGTATATATAGTCCCCATTCTATCTCTAACGCATACAAAATTATCTCTACTCACCTCCCTCCGCTCCCAACAACACACTGTCCTCTGTAGCCAGCACGCAGTGGCCGGCAGCTGAAATCGGAGTGCGTGCCATGGCACGTGATGTCACTGTCATGCACCCCCAGACACTGTACTGCTGACATCAGCTCCAAGCCGGCAACTTGTATTGTAGTTCAAGGACCCGACAGGCATTTTAGCTAGATATGTGCCCTCAGATACACATCCAGCTGCAGCACACACTGGGGTTGGCAGGCCCCTGTACGCCTGGGCCCAGTTACAGTTGGGACCTCTGTGAACGGGATCATTATGCCCTTCCTACTAAGTCATTGTTCACAACTTAGCTATGGCATGTGAGGACACTTGCTCCTGAAGCTTGGCAGACCCAGGATGCTAAATTTCCCACTAGCCTATCCAGGATATCTCTGGGAAGTACAAGAGGAAGTATATGGACACCAGTAACCTCCCCTCGGGTGGACAGCAACTTTGCTCGGCTAGTTAACAAGCCCGAGAAGTTGACACAGAGCCCTTCAACAATAGCGCCGATATCTAAAGAGACACTGCACTCACATGACCCACAGAACCCTGCAGTAATGGCTCCGGGTTCTCCGGGGAAACAGCACCCGACACATGTGGATAGGAGCATAGAGAAACCTGTCTCTGGAGACTCTCAGCAATATCCCGCACTTACTAAGAAACTGAGCTTCCCGGTACTTTTGGCAACTGACACTGGGATTACTGGTGAGTCGATCGGCCCGCATAGCAGCCAGGGTGTGCAGCCTCTCCCACTCACTCTCCTTCACTGCAGGAGGAACTGCAGAGCCTCAAGATAAATATTCAAGCCCTGCCATCCAAACAAGACCTGGATACACTTATACTGAGATTTCAGGCTTCTCAGGAGTGGGTCCTCACAGCTATTAGAGACTTAAACTCCCTGACAGTGAAAACCTCTGTTAATGAAGAGGCTGTCACTACCCTGTACAACAGTGTATCTGACCTAGAGAAGTAAGTTGCTCACTCTCAAGCCAAAATTCTTTCACTCACAATGCAAGCTGATGACCTAGAAAATCAAGGCAGGCAAAACAACATCCACCTCAAAGGAAAAAGAAGGACCTGGATGGCCTCCTAGCCTTTCAGGATATTACCCCATTCTAAATTTCCGACTGACTAACAATAAATGGTCTCGATCAACTTCCTCAAAGATGAAGAAGGAATTCCAACATTTTTTAGAGGAATGCGGTCCCCAGGTGACTCCAGAATCCTTGTTAGGCTATGTGCCCACGTTGCGTTCTGTCCCTGCAGAAATGTCTGCAGCGATTTGAACAGCACACGTGCGCTTCAAATCGCTGCAGAAACAGTGGGTACTGAAAAGCCAATTTCATGCGCTCTGGATGCAGCCCCTCCCATAGATAGAGCGGGGGCTGCATGCAAAGCGCATGAAAGAAGTGACATGTCACTTCTTAGAACGCAGCGCTTCAGCAGCAGCCGAAGCGCTGCGTTCTAATACACCACGTGGGCATGGATTAAGCACAATCTTCATAGATTGTGCTGGGGACGCAGGACGTATGCAGTTACGCTGCAGTGCACAACGCAGCGTAACTGCATGAAAATACGCTACGTGGCCACATAGCCTTAGAATCTCCTCCTGAAGTATGACTTTGTTCTCAATGTTGGACTTTTATTTATTAACGCATGCAAATTAGGTTCTGATTAGTGAGAGAAATGCCCTTGGTTAGTGATGTTTTAGGTCTATATACACCCATGGTCTTCTCTAACTTTTCTAAATTCATATTTGATCCCAATAGGTTTACCCCCCGATGCAGAGGACTTTGAAAATAGCCAAATAAGATGTTAACTGCAACTGTTGTCTTCATTATTAGATACCGTTTTCCTTCCCTATAACTAAGAAATATTCCTCCCCCTCTTACTGGTTAAATGGAGGGATGTCTTGACTAGGTTATATTACCAATTTCAAGTTTATTCCTGTGGATTGCGTGGCCTCACCTCATTGTTATTGATGTCCCCAGTGTCTCCCCACTTCTGTCTCCTTTAAAACTTTCCAGGGGAGTCCACTAACCCAGATTAATCCGGGCAAGGTAACTTTCCTTCTCTCTATCCTACTTCTACATCTAAGTCTCTTACTACTCTCCTTCCCTATTTCTTTTCCACCTTCTTCTGTCCTTTAGGCCTTATCCCCTACCACCCCTTTCCATTTTTTTTTTCACTTTCTAGACAATGTTGCATTATAGACAAATGGAACTAAAACATGGATCGTTGAATGTAAAGGGTCTATATGTCGAGGTAAAAGATCTATCATGTACAAATGTTTGAGATCTAGCTAAATTCAGGTTGCCTTAATACAGGAGACTCACCTGTGTACTGCCAAGCCATTCAAACTTTAAAATCATTGGTTGCCTACATCTTATCATAGTTTCTCTCCAGGCAGTAAGTGTGGTGATACCAGTATTTTAATCACATGCACCCTACCATGGGATTTTGTGCATTCTCACAGTGATGAGATGGTTAGAATGCTCCTATTAAGGGGTAGGGTTGCCTCTCAACTTTATACCTTTAATTTGCTGTGTCTTCCAGAGGTTAGATATCCACTCTAATAGACTTTCTGGAATGTGTAAATGAATTTTCGTAAGGAACACTAGTCTTGGGAGGTGATTTCAATGTAACTTTAAACCCCTCCTGCGACACGTCATTGGATAGCTCCTCACTACCAACTTCTCGACACATGGCGTATGCTTAACCCAAAAGATAGGGATTTTTCATTCTATTTCACAGTTCATGACTCCTATTCTAGACATGATTATTTGTTTACCAAGAATATGGATCTCAATTGCTTACACCATGCGGACATTGAAAACATAACCTTTTCGGACCATGCATTAGTTGCGGTGTCCATCTCTCTCTCTTCCCCAATTCCCAGACAGTCACAGTGGAAGCTTAACAGCTTAATGATCCGATGATGTATCAGGAGGTATTACAGACTTTATCTGAATATTTTAACCTAAATGCTTTTGGCGATTCCTCTTCTATGATAGTCTAGGAGGCACATAAATGTGTGATCAGAGGCGTGCTTATAAAACACAGCGCCAGACTGTAAAAAAGAGAGAGATCTGGAGACTGTTACCTTTCTAGCTCAGTTAAGAGACCGACCTTGAAGCACAGCATAAAAAGGTCCCATCAGAGGATCTGAGGAACTTGGTGTGGGAATCATTGAGGTCTCTTTGCACCACAAAGGTGAAAAGACTCCTTTCTAGAGGTAGGTGCCATTACTACGAATATGGTAATAAATGTACCAGGTCTTTGGCTAAGGACTTATGACTTATGCAAAATGAAACGCATATGCTCTTGAGATAATTTCTACAACCAACCACATGGGTATGCCTATCTATTGAAATTGCAACCACTTTTCAAAACTACTATGCCTCTCTCTATAATATAGATAGTAAAAATCCCCTCTCTAACTTTCCTGATTTCCAATCACAGATCCTGGAATATATTATGGCTTCAAGCCTCCCTTCCCTTCAGACTGCATCGTTTGAAGCATCGATCCCAGAACAAGAAATCTTCTTGAGTACGAGTGAATGGTATATTATCTGACTCCTTTATAAACCCGTTAGGGGTGCCCCCTCTCACCATTGATATTTATGTTATCCATTGAATGTTCTTCACCTGTTTTTAATGTGATCAATTACTTTTTTTTAGAATTCTTTATTTTTAAACAGTCAGTTTGCCTGTACTCTCAGTGAAAGTAGAACCCACTGACGGATTGCAGTACACAGCTGCATGGCAATCCAGCAGCGGGTTCAACTTTCACTGAGAGCAGATGGGAGCCCCAAGTGTGACTTCAGTGACCTGAATGATGTCACTGTACTGCCCCAGTGCCAGCAGCTAGGCTGCTGCTCGGATCCGGATCCACGGTGGCTCGAGGGATCTCCGGACCCGGGAGGGGCCGCGCAGATACCCGAAATAAAAGGGGGGTATTTACAAGGGGTTTTGTTGTTAGAGTTCATGACGCCACCCACGGTGTGTGGTAAAGTGTATGACCACCGCTACTGTGGAGAGCGCCCGGTGGCGATGGTATGGCAGCTACGTGTGTAACCCCTCTGTGGGTAGGGGGGGAGAGTGCTCCAGGGCTTGGTGATGGTGAGAGGGGGGCTCCGTTGGGGAGGAAAGGGTCACTGCGTACTCACTCAGTCCAATAACGCTGACACCGACAACTTGTAAACCGGAATTATTAGCACCGCTGTAGCAGGGAGGGAGCACACTGGGATCCAGTGCCCGATGGTGTTGCTTGTTAGCCTGTGACCTTTTCCTTGGCACTGTCTTTACTGGTTGGCCCCTGTAGTGTGAAACTAGTTGGGTCCCGCTCACCAGTATGGCTAACGGAGTGATCTTGCTCTAAGGGTTCACGCTTGGGTAAATTCTTGCTTGTCGGGTAAATTACCAGGACGCTTGAAGCTACTTCCCGGCCTAGGGTCCACGTACCCCGCCGTGCCATGGCCTCTGCCCGAAGATGTCTCAAGGCCGCTAGCTGCCCTGCTCAGCAGCTCCGTGCCCCTTGACATGATCCCCTGTGAAGGGGGGTTCCAGCTCCTAGCAGGCCCAGACCAATGTCTACCACCTAGTAACTGAGGAGCCCAGCTCCTAACCTCCTCTAACTACTTGTGACCTCTCCTCTCGAGAGTCATCACACGACTGACTACTCCTGACACTCCTGACGCACCCTAACCAACCCCCAAGTGGGCGGCCCTATTCCCTTCAGGCTACCCATTGGTGTGTCTGGTGGGTGTGGTGCAGAGTGTTTCTAGGATTTTTGACTGGCTTGTTCTTAGCAATACCAAAGGCCAGAGAACCGTAACCAAGGAGGAGATAGACACCATACAGAAGGGCAGATTGCACAATATCCTGTGACAACCTGATAGGCCAGGGCGTCACATTCCCCCTTGGTTAAACGTAGCTCGTCCCCGAGCTACAGGACACCAGAGGTTTATTTATTTTATTTTTTTAACCTGTAGGAAAAAAGGTGGAAAACAGGTTAACATTTTTTTTTATTGGCAATTATCGGCAAGGAGATGGACACCATGCAGAAGGGCAGATTGCACAATGTCCTGTGACGACCTGATAGGCAGGGTGTCACATCACCACTTTTCACAGCCGGGATCCCCCACTGCTGTTAGTGTTTCACAGAGTTGGCAGTCACCGGTCATATTATAGGTTACTACAGAGTTTGGATGTAGCAAAGTCAGTCTCAAAAAAAAAAAAAAAAAAAAAAAAAAAAATTTTATAATGCAGTTTGGAATATTTGATGCCTTAGTGCACATTGGTGCTGGCTCTTTGTTGTTTCTAAAGTCAGGATTGTTGTAGAACCTCGTGTGGATTATATCCGACTTGCGGGACTGTTTTGGGGGTTAATGCATTGGTGAAAGGTGTTTTTTTTATTTAAAATAAAGGATTTTTGTGTGTTTGCATGTATTTCTTTTTACTGACAGGGATAGTAATGGGGGTCTTCCCCCCATAAGTATTTTTCCAACACATTTGCTTGGATGTCTTTATGTATAGTTGTATGCACAAGAAAAAAAAATCATCCCAAATAAGCCCAAGAATAAGGTGCTAACTTAGAGTAGCATATGACTGCATAAAACTATTAATAATAAAGTGCCAAGTGGTACATCAATACAAATAAATACAAGAAATAAATCTCCATATGTATCTATAAGAACAGAAGCCTTATATTATAATATTCAGACATATAAATAGGTAACAAAATGTTGAAAGTGCATATAATGATGTTAGAAAACCTGCATAGTTATAGAATACTTGTAATGTACAGTATATTCACCGATCAGTGTGTCTGTCTCCTGCCTCCGACGCGCGTTTTGTCTCCTTTATCAGGGGCGGTTGTGGGGCATCTGTGAGATGTTTTTAATTACACCGTGCACACCTGAAGCTTGAGGTAATGGCACATGACCTCACCCTTCAACCCTCTCATCACGTGTCCCCCATCTTCCAGTGTGTGGAATGCAAGACCGCAGGGTAGCCATGATAACTGGCGACACTGTATGACATTTGCTCCAAGTGCCAGAAGGTGCCAGGATAGAGGGAGAAAGATGAATCATGCGTACTGCAGGTCAGGTGCCGCTCTGTAAGTGTAGATCACCATAATAATATGCGACACTCATAAGGATGGACAGTGCACACTGCAAGTCAGGTGCCGCACTATTAAATATATACCAGCTAAGAATGAGCAACGCTTGGTATTATACATTAATAGCCTCCGCAATGTTGTGAGTAAAAGAAGGGGAGTAGAATATCTATATTGAATATGATATTGCATATATCTATATCATCATAAGGACGCAGCATCTCTCCATTAGATATGGGGACTCCTATACCACTTATTACAATGAAGAACAGAGATCATGTAAATGAAACTTATAGTGAAAAAAATGTATCTCAAAAAAATAATACTATAAAAAACTAATAATATTATATATTATATGTGTCAATATGCTTGTGTTCTTTATTTCATAATAGTTTGTGGATATGGAAATTTAGCATTCTGTATGTTAAAGAAAAACCTGTATACATACCCAAGTGAGTCGCATAGTATGCACCAACAGTGAGACTGTGTAGAATAGACCTGGGATTAGATTTCGGTCAAGACTTGCTTGAATCTGATCGAGAGCATGTCCGGAAGGATCAAAGCAGTGTTCAATCCAAAGGTAGATTTACAAAATATTAGGAGCAAAATAGTAACAATGCAACGACCTGACAACAAGAATCTGCATAACTAATCATATGCTAAATAGTTGCAAGTCAAACTTATGTATGAGATAACCAAGATGATTGAAGGCAGTCTCACACTCAAAGCTATGGTGAGATATGAAGTCTGAAAGGGAAAGGTTCAAAACATTGTTACACTTTTGCTTTTCACTGTAAATCCCATTAAACACCTGTGAAGAGATTTTAAAATTGGGAGAAGGTACCCTTCAGATATAAGAGATCTGGAGCGGTTTGCAAAAAAAGAGAGGTTCAAAACCTCATTTGAGAGGTGTAAGAAGCTTGTTGATTGTTTTAGTAAGTGTTTGGTTGTAGTTATTTATTGTAAAGGGTGTGCAACCAAATATTAAGTAGAAGGCACCAACAATTTTGTCCAGCCCATCTTTGGAGTTTTGTGTGAAATTCTGTCCAATTTGCCTTTTTTTCTCTATTTTTTGTGTTGTTCCAATACTCACAAAGGAAATATATGTAAAACAAAACATGTATAATTGCATTTATTTTATGGAAAAAATACTTCATTTTCTGGAACAATTTCAAGAGTGCCAACACTTTTGACCATGACTATATAAACTGTACTGTTTACGCCAGAGCTACCAGTGCTTTAACTACATAACTGGGCATCTCCTGCTTGTCCATCATGTTCTTTACTGTGCTGTTGCTGCCACTAAACAGCCGCACACGCCTGTCAGTCCACTGTTTTCTGTACCTATACAATATAGCTTAGAATTCTATCCTACACAGGATAGATATAAGAACTCTAAAACTGCACCCAAAAAATTGACAGTTTTTTAAAAAGTCTTCGCTTCTTCATTGTCCATCTTGCCTCAAAAGGTATCATTTTGGATTTTTTAAAAAAATATTTAGAAAACCAAAAAGTACAACAGTCCAGTGCATTATTTAACAGGCTGTTGAATCTCATTGGTAACTATCCATTCATCCATAAGCATATATACAGTATACTGAGGTCACTAACATTGCCAAGGTTGTACTTGCGTTAAAGGGAACCTTTCACGTTGGAGAAAGGCCGCTTTACACACAACGATATCGCTAGCGATCTTGTTAGCAATGTGACGCACCCAGATCATTGCTACAATTAGCCGAGATTGCTCATAGGTCGTTTTGTAGCGGTCACACGTACACATCTCACAAACGACACTACATCATTCAGCGATATATTGTTTGACCAAGGCTATCGTGTGGACACCGACACACAGCATTCCTCCCAATGATTCCGGCAACGACAGAGCCGTATAATTGTCCATAGCATAAACTGTGGTGTGACAACAATCAGAGCGGAGGAGGCGTGGAGCATTTCTCGTAACGACACGCAAGCGTCGCTGATGACGGACGCACTAACGATGTTGTTTGTCGTTGGCAGGGTGTCAAACGTAGCAATATGTCTGCTGTGTTCGAAACGACAAACAATTTTTTGAAAATGAACGACGTGTCAACGATCAACGATTTTCGCTATTTTTGTCAGTGTTCGGAGTCACTCGTAGGTGTCACACGCAACGGCGTTGCTAACGACGGAAGTGCGCCACGAAAACCGTGACCCCGACGACATATCGTCAGATAAATTGTAGCCTGTAAAGCGACCTTAACGCTATTAACCTGCAGATGTGCTATAAGCAAAATTAATCACTTTGTTTCCTTAAATTGCTGGAAAAAGATGCAGATGTTGCAACAAGGATACTGATTAAGGTGTATCGTTAAATGTTATTTAAGGCTTTTTTGTATATTTTCCCTTTGATGCAATCTAGTAGAAATCTTAGTTTCTCTCACAAGAAATAAGCATTTTCGAGTTTTTAACGATTACGAAGAAGACATTCCAATGGCAAGTGATTTCTCATTTGCATTTTAAAGACAGCTAGAGGTTACAGCTACACACTATGGTAATTACAGAACATGGGGACCCGGCTCCATCAAAGCTGAGCGATGTGGAAATGAAATAATTATAAATTTAACTTGCTATAAAAAATCTTTCAGATCTTCAATTCAGTCTTTAACTCTTTCTACATTTTTAGAGCATTAGTGTGTTGTGATTCCTTCAATAATCATGTGTGCTTCTGCTATAATAAACAATAAAACTTATTATTTACATTTTATAACTAGAGATGGGCGGATAGTCAAATATTAGGGTTTGGAATCTTTATGCCGAATAATTTCAAATATTCGTGTATTCTTATCGAATAACGAACCTACTGCATGTTAATGAGAAACTCAAATAATTTTGTGGAGGACCTTGTAAGTAGGAAAAGTGCTGAAATTCAATGAGAACAGCACGGTGAACATACCTGGATGCATTTCTGACTCGCAGCTGTTTTTGGGAATAATGTTCTCAGAGTCCAGAAAAATAAGGGAGGGTCCAGCTCACCAGGGACTGACCTGCTGGTTATAATCAGGAGTCCTGCGCACGGAGTAAGGCTCGGCAACCATCCAGATTAGAAGTAGAAAAAGAGATTTCCAGCGCCAGGAATAAATTAAAAGTCCTTTTTATTGAAAATAGGGCAGTAAAAATCCAGCAGATACCATGATAGATGTCAGAAAGATGGCAGAACAACGCGTTTCGACGCTTCAGGTCTTAGTCATGTTCCTAAGCCCTGAAGCGTCGAAACGCGTTGTTCTGCCATCTTTCTGACATCTATCATGGTATCTGCTGGATTTTTACTGCCCTATTTTCAATAAAAAGGACTTTTAATTTATTCCTGGCGCTGGAAATCTCTTTTTCTACTTCTAATGTTCTCAGAGTGTTACGGTCATTAAAGCAGGAGAATTATACTTACTGAGTCTCCCCATAGCTGTCAGACTGCTTCCTGGTCCGATCATTAACATTCATGAATATGCACTGCTTTCCTCGCCCACCCTCTGTGCCGGCATCTGCGATTGGTTTCCCTCACTCTATCTGTCTGAATCCCCAAAGTCGGTGTAAAAATAAATAAATAATAGAAAAAAATGGTACAGGGTCCTCCATATTTTTATACCCAGTGCAGCAGCTGCCAGCTGTGTCCGTTATCTTGGCTGTGTATCAAAATACAAGGGACCCCAGGCATTTTGTTTTTTCCTTCATTATTTAAATAGATAATTTTTAACAAGTTGTACGGTAACCCCCGTCATTTTGATACCCCTCCAAGATAAAACAGACAGCTGGGGGCTGGTATTGTCAGATTGGGGAGGGCCATGGTCAGAGTCCCCCTGGCCTAAAAATAGCAGGCTACAGCCGCCCCAAAATTGGCGTATCTATTAGGTGCGCTTTACCTGGCTCATCCCAATTGACCTGAAGGTGTGGCAATAAGGGTAATATAAGGGGTTAATGAGAGTTGTGAATTGTCAAAAAATCACAACTGTCATCAAGCCTCCAATAATAACCCTGTAAGTAAAAAGGAATAAACACAGAAAAATACTTTATTTAAAACAAACAACAAAAACTCTCTTTCTCCAATTTATTAACCCCCAAAACACCCCTGCAGGTCTGCCGTAATCCACACCATGACTTCCCACTATGATCCCTGCTCTACTACATCCGATGACCGTTTTAGGTATCCAAATGGGGGGGACCTCATGACATTTTTTTAAATGATTTATTTAAATATTTTTTAAAAAAATGCATGGGGTCCATCATATTTTGATACAGCCAAGATAATGTGCACAGCTGTGGACTAAAGCCTGTAGCTGTCTGCTTTATCTGCGCTGGGTATAAAAATATAGTAGAGCCTACATCAGTTTTTTCAATTATTTATTTTTACACTCCACCTCTTGACCCAGACTGCCAATGTGACTGCAATCAGAGACACTGCCACAGAGGGTGGGCTTTGGAAGCAGGACTGCAACCAATCACAGACACTGTAACAGAGAGTGGGCAGGGGAAGCAGTGCATATTCATGAACTTTAATGATCGGACCAGGAAGCAGTGTGGGAAACTCAGTAAGTATAATTATCCTGCTTTAATGACTGCATGTCATTTTTTTTTCTCACTTGGCTTCCCAACAGTAATGCCAGCAGCAAACATGGCTATGGCATTACTGTTATTGGCAAGTAATACCAGGATGTTTAGTGGCTGAAAATCAGGTATCAAACATGCGGGGGGAAGGGGAGAAATCAAAACTCACGAGGCGAGGACCAAAAGCATACCTTGATATGCGAAGAACGAATAGTGCTGAATATATCTGCTCAACACTACTTATAACCAGACGTGAGCAAATACTTGAGTTTCTCACTGTTAAAATTTTACTGTTGGATTTATTTTCTATTTTTGAACTACTGTTAAAGCCAGGGGCATAGAAATCAAGGGACCCCATAGCAGAATTTCTTTTTGGACCCCCTCCCACCCAAAAAAAAATTATTCAGCTGGGTTACATAAGATAAAAGTGATCACATGATCACTGGGTCCAGAGGAGGAAGCATTGATAGAATTTGCTATTATTGTGTATACAGCGCTTAATCAATACTGTGTATACCAAGGGTCTCAAACTTAGCTGGGTGTATGGGCCACATATAGAAAAAAAAATTGAGAGGGGACGCATTCTTTGCAGGACAAAGTGACATTTTTAATGATTCCATGTTTTTTTTTCTCTGCGCCATTGGATCACTTTTTTTGAAATGTTTTTGCTTGTTTATTTATTATAACAAACCTGCACTTTTTTGTTTAGTTAAGTATAAATATAAAAAAGCATTTTTAATGGCAAAAAATATGTCATGCTTCATTTTGATTTTTTTTTACACTTTTATCACCTTCTTGTAATATTGTTACAATATTGTTTTACAATTAGCAGCATCATATAGTAATCTCAATCAACATCTTGTAGTAATGTCCCCATGCTGCAGTAATATCCCCATCAGTGTGCCCTGTAGTAAGGTGTTCATCCTAATAGTATTGTGCCCATCCTTTTGGTGTTGTGCCCAGTAGTATTGTGCCAATCCGTGTGCCCTGTAGTATTGTGCCCAGTAGTATTGTTCTCATCCTTGTGGTGTTGTGCCCAGTAGTATTTTTGCCCATGCGTGTGCCCTGTAGTATTGTGCCCATCCTTGTGGTATTGTGCCCAGTATTGTGCCCATCTTTGTGCCCTGTAGTATTATGCCCAGTAGTATTGTTCTCATCCTTGTGGTATTGTGCCCATCCGTGTGCCCTGTAGTATTGTGCTCATCCTTGTGGTATTGTGCCCAGTAGTATTGTGCCCATCCTTGTGCCCTGTAGTATTGTGCCCAATAGGATTGTTCTCAACCTTGTGGTATTGTGCCCATCCATGTGCCCTGTAGTATTGTGCCCATCCATGTGCCCTGTAGTATTGAGCCCATCCTTGTGGTATTGTGCCCATCCTTGTGCCCTGTAGTATTGTGCTCATCTTTGTAGTATTGTGCCCATCCTTGTGTCCAGTAGTATTGTGCCCATCTTTGTGCCCTGTTGTATTGTGCCCAGTAGTATTGTGCCCATCCTTGTGTTCTGTAGTATTGTGCTCATCCTTGTGATATTGTGCCCAGTAGTATTGTGCCCGTTCTTGTGCCCTGTAATATTGTGCCCAGTAGTATTGTTCCCATCCTTGTAGTATTGTGCCCATCCTTGTGCCCTGTAATACTGTGCCCAGTAGTATTGTGCCCATTCTTGTAGTATTGTACCCAGTACTTTTGTGCCCACCCTTGCAGTATTGTGCCCAGTACTTTTGTGCCCATCTTTGCAGTATTGTGCCCAGTACTTTTTTGCTCATCCCTGTAAGTGTGCCCAGTAGTTTTGTGCCCATCCTTGTAGTATTGTGCGCACACACACACACACACAGACACACACAAACACACAGTGATGACACTGCAGCGCTTCGAACCCTGATCGCAGGTATTGGCAGCTGCGGTCTCCTGCAGAGGAGACATGCGACCCCGCAGTTCAGGACCTGCCGCGTCCAGGATATAGCGGGTCCTGATCGTGAGCAGGTATTTGTTTGTTGCGGTGCATGACGATCACAGCTCCATGCCCGGGGTCTGTGCCGGCAGGACTTTACTATAATTAAATCATTTGCGGTTCCACACAGAGGAGATGGCTGCTGCCTGCTAATCAGATGCAAAGAGATGGCGTCATACAGCGACGTCACTTCCTTGCATCTGATTGGCGGGCAGCAGCCATTGGTATAACGCGGACAGCTCCTCTGCGCGGCACCGCAAATGATGTAATTGTACTAACGTCCTGCCGGCGCCAGCCCTGGGTTTAGGGCTGCGATTGTCATTTGGTCTGGGGGCCACAACAAGCAGGGTCAGGGGCCGCTTGCAGCCCACGGGCCGCGTGTTTGAGACCTCTGGTATATACAGTGATCAGCAAATATGGTAACAAACCATCTCCGCCTTCTCTATGGGGAGTCTAGCTGTGTCTCACAGCTGGCTCCCAGCACCCGCAGCTGCACAATGTCATGCAGCTGCACTACGCAGACCACCTGGCTGTTTATCATTTATTTTACTGTAGGTCCAGAGATAGTAAAGTTGGGGCAACTTTATACAAATCTTTGTAAATGACGCAGGCCAGTAGCCATGTGCAAGATCTGCTTCTCCTGCATCGTGGAAAGAAGGGGTCTGGGCTGGGTGTGTGGACTTGGATTATTGAGGGGTAAGCCATTGAGGCCTCATGCCATTGATTTCAGCTAGCCAGGACCAGATGTTAACCAGTTCAATGAGAGAGACCATCACTTTTTATTAAATGGTACTTCACTATACAACCACTTGACAGCAACTATATACAAGATATAGAGAGCACATGACTCCTCATAGGTTTCTTCATTAACACAGGGAATCTTTGCACATAGTCTATTCATTTTTTTTCCAGCTCATTTGTTCCTGCGTCCAATAGTCTAACTTTTTTAACCACAACCCAGCCTAACACCACAGTACAGTCCATGAAAGAGGCCAAACTTAGCTTCACGATCCCTGATGGTTTAGTGAACTCCCGCCCGAGGCATTCACTTCATCTAACATCCTGTTCTGTCCTGGTTTGTCACCTTTTCTAAGTTGTAAACTCTGGGCCATCCTGCTAGGCATACTCTTTTTGGACCCATCTCATTGTTGTTCACTCTGACTGCAGTGAACTCTCTTTCTCCCTTTCCAAGAGCTAGCTTCCCTCTGTCTCGGTTTCCTCTACTCAGAATCTTGCTATCTCCATCTCAGACTCCTCTTAATCCAGCATTGAGATCAAGGACTTCACCTGATGTGAGGTTACTGAGTTCAATGAGTTCACCTCAGGTGCGTTCACTTCGTGGTCACAGCCGGATTAGTCGATGTACGCACGTTGACAATTTGGTGCCACGCGGGTCACTAGAAAGACAGCGGGAGCAAAGGAAGATAAATAAGTGACTTAGAAATTGGTGCAGGAAGGAAGCTTTAGGATTCATGGAGACCTGGGCCAACTTCTCTGTTGGCTACAGGCTCTACAGTAGGGACAAACTGTACCTCAATGGTGAGGGTGCAGCTGTGCTGGGAGAAAAAATGGTCAGACGGGTGGAGGAGCTTTTAAACTAGGATCTGGGAGGAGAGAGGGAAGAGCAGTAAATAAGGGAATAGAGACAGTAGACAGAGATGAGAGGGTGAGACGGTAGAGGCAATGAGTATTTATGGGGTCTGGGAAGTTTCCTTTCCAAGGAAAGTAGGGAAGTGAGTAGAAATATTAAATGTGCTAATAGTATTAATTGTCTGCTGGCAAATGTAAAAAGTATTGAAAACAAAATGAATTGGATTCTCTTTTGTCAGCCATGGATTACAACGTGGTTGGCATTTTGGAAACTTGGCTGGATGAGAGCCATGACTGGGTGCTAAACGTAGGAGGTTACATGCACCACATTCAGAAAGGACAGGAGAAACAAAATAGGTGGAGGGTGACTTTGAGGGGAACAATGTCGAGTCAGTATGGGTAAATATACATGGGGAGTAAAATAATGGGAAGTTGGTAATTGGAGCTTTCTATAAGCTTCCTAATATACAGTGAGGAAAATAATGAGTGTACTGTATGAGTAAGGACTGTATAGTCCGAAATGTGAAAGCGATCCCTACCCTGGGGCATGGACTCATATTTTATCATGTACTAAACCTTTTTAAACGTATGGATTAAATAATTGGTTTTATCACTGGACGTGTTGCTTGATTACCTGCCCTTTTTCAGTGAGGAAAATACCGTAAGTATTTGATACACAGGCGATTTTGCAAGTTTTCCCACCTACAAAGAATAGAGAGGTCTATAATTTTTATCATAGGTACACTTCAAATGTGACAGACATAATTCCACCAAAAGTCCAGAAAATCAAAATGTATGATATTTAAATAATGAATTTACATTTTATTGTATGAAATAAGTATTTAATACACTAGGAAAAAAGAACTTAATATTTGGTAAACAAACCTTTGTTTGCAATTACATAAGTCAAATGTTGACCAAATTCTTGAACAGGTTTGCACACACTACAGCAGAAATTTTGGCCCATTCCTCAATACAGATCTTTTCCAGATCTTTCAGGTTTCGGGGCTGTCACTTGGCAACATTGAGTTTCAGCTCCCTCCAAAATGTTTCTATAGGGTTCAGGTCGGGAAACTGGCTAGGCCACTCCAGGACCTTAAAATGGTTCTTACAAAGCTACTCCTTAGTTTCCCTGGCTATGTGTTTTGAGTCATTGTTATGCTGTAAACCCAGCCACAACCCGTCTTCAATGCTCTTGCATTGGCCAATTGGTATTCGATTGTTGGCCAAACTCTTGCAATATATGACCCCATCCATCATCCCTTTATTATAGCATAATCGTCCTGTGCCTTTTGCAGAAGAGCACCCCCAAAGTATGATGTTTCGACAACCATGTTTAACAGTTGGGACGGTGATCTCAGGGCAGTACTCATTCTTCTTCATCCAAACTCAGCTTATGGAGTTGATGCCAAAAAGTTCTATTTCCCTGTTATCCTTAGACAGCTCATAAGTCTTGACCATAGTGGTGAGGTTGGAGTGTGATTGATTCTGTGGATAGATGTCTTCTGTACAGATAATGAATTCAAATAGGTGTAATTAATACAGGTAATGAGTGTATAGTAGGAAGGCTTCTCCAAGAAAAAGAAATGTCCTGTGAGAGCCAGAATTCTTGGTGGTTCATAGGTGATCAAATACTTATTTTATGCAATAAAATGCAAATCAATTATTTAAAAATAATACAATGTAATTTCCTGGATTTTTTTTATTCTGTTTGTCACAGTTGCAGTGTACCTACGATAGAAATTACAGCTCTCTCCATTCTTTGTAGGTGAGAAACCTTGCAAAATTGGCAGTGTATCAATTACTTATTTTCCCCACTGTAGCTTAAAAGGTAGAGGTCGAAATCCTGCAATAAATTAAAAAGGATTACCAACACTGTTCCCTATACGACCCATAATTAGAGGGGGATAGCATCAATATACAAAATAAACATGTATCTGATAGAAAATTAGATTAAACATGATGCAGATAGTTTTCCAATACATACAATTAATGTTTATTGAGAAAATGTAAGTAAGTAAATATACTTAAAAAAAGCAGAGGCCCTTCTGACGGTCCTAACATATCTCTGGTCAGAGGGTATATAAAATACAAAAGTAGTTATATCACAAATAAACAGATACAATATAGTCTAAAAAATTTCCTGGCCACTCAAATAATGCATTTATGTAAACAAAAATTGCAGTGTATAACAATGTGTGGCCAACTGAAAGAGTATAGATTTCTGCAGCTCTTGCAAGGTTCCAAATAAAGTGCAACTAATATCTGCTGATATGGTAAATATCCAAATATGGTGCAATATAGATAAATTATATTAAGTATAAAAGTGCTAGTGCTCTTGACCCCGGAGGCGATCTTGCTGTACATGCGCCCCATGCCTAACTCTGTCTACAAAAAATGCTTCTGAGACACTAAAGGGGGCTTTACACGCTGCGATATCGCTAATGCGGAGTCGTTGGGGTCACGGAATTTGTGACGCACATCCGGCCGCATTAGCGATGTTGCTGCGTGTGACACCGATGAGCGATTTTGCATCGTTGCAAAAACGTGCAAAATCGCTCATCGGTGACATGGGGGTCCATTCTCGATTATCGTTACTGCAGCAGTAACGATGTAGTTCGTCGCTCCTGCGGCAGCACACATCGCTATGTGTGACGCCGCAGGAGCGAGGAAGCTCTCCTTACCTGCCTCCCGGCCGCTATGAGGAAGGAAGGAGGTGGGCGGGATGTTATGTCCCGCTCATCTCCGCCCCTCTGCTGCTATTGGGCGGCCGCTCAGTGACGTCGCTGTGACGCCGCATGGACCGGCCCCTTAGAAAGGAGGCGGTTCGCCGGTCACAGCGACGTCGCCGGGCAGGTAAGTATGTGTAACGGGTCTGGGCGATGTTGTGCGGCACGGGCAGCGATTTGCCCGTGTCTCGCAACAGATGGGGGCAGGTACCCACACTAGCGATATCGGGACTGATATCGCAGTGTGTAAAGTAGCCTTTACTTCAAGCCGCTAAGACGGTAATCCCCAGGCATTGGAGATCTCCCGACCCTCGTCCCTGGAGGAATGGTTTTCCGAGGTTTCATTGACCCATCACATGGAGTCGTTGATTAGACCTCTTGGTACTCTGTTGAAGATGTTTATGGACCATGGCTTTTGTTGTAACATGCAGCTAAGAAAATGTCAGGAAAATCATACCTACTAGAACAGCTAAACTTTCTGTAGGTTTAATTAGAACCACTTTAAATGATGTGAACTGACTACTATCTAACAAGAGTTATATGTGATTGGCTAATTCTGCAAATAACTTCATCTCCAATATAATGTACAATTTATGAGTGACATTAAAGGTGGAAAACGTTCTTAAATTATTTTTCTTCGTATGCTTTTTTACCCATCCTAGATCTGCATCTGCAGACAATGGAATATTAGAATTTTAAAACTCCATTAACATATAACCTTATCTTTAAAAAAAAATGTCCATTAAACAGTTTCAACCAATGGAAAAAAATAAAATTAAAATTTTCAAAAGATTAAAAAATACATTAACAGAAGTATCAATTTAACATTATATAGAACTATAGTACACACCCTGATTTCTTTAATGCTACTTGATGACCAAGATTACTTTGATCAATTAACTTCATCTTCCTGTCAAATACAAGCAATTAAGATTTATATCAAATTCTCCACCGAGTCTAACCCCCTGTGCACATTTCTGTAATTATATAAGCTGAAGTGCTATTCAGCACTCTTCACTCACGTCTGGATATCAGCTGAGAAAATGTGTAGCACTCATAATAATTGCTACTCCTGCTGCTTCTCAATCGAGACCTATTTATCCTTTATCAAATATAAATCTGAGTCTAATTTATTTTCAAAAGGTTATTCGTCTATGAAGATAATATAAATGTATTTGTGTACATGGCAGAGAAATACTTCCATATATATATATATGTTTATGTACATAGAGTTGAATTGACATGTAGTGAATAGTGATGAGCAAACTCGTGGATATTCGAGTTTGCCAAAACAGCACGGGGAAAAAAAAATGAGCAAATTTGACACCGAATTTAACCCCGAACAACGAACCCCATGCAAGTAATGGTGACAAGAAGTTCGGGGCTTTAACAATGGCCATAGTTAGCACTGGAGGGCTGTGGTGGAAGTTAAATGGTAGTAAGAGAAGGATAGTTATATGTACAGCGTTTTTTGGTATTTCCTGGAGAATCACACTAATTTGGGTTCATGGATATTCACTATTTCCCCCACCCACCCTCTGTGCCAATGTCTGTGATTGGTTACAGACTGTTATACACATCCCCACCCTGTGTCCACTTCTGTGATTGGTTGCAGTCCGTTTTCTGTATAGTAGTGTAAAAAGAAATAAATAAAAAAAGACATAGGCTTCTACCATATCTACCATAAAACTACAGCGGCAGGCTGCAGCCCTCACCTGTGAGCTTTACCATAGCTGAATATCAAAATAGAGGGGGAAAAAAGACGTAGGGCCTCCCCCATTTTTGATATCCAGCTACGGTAAAATAGAAAGGAGGTGGGGACTGGTATTATCTGGATGGGAGGCGCCATGGATATTGCCCCCCAGCCTAAAAATACCAGCCTGCAGCTGCCCAGAATTGTCACACCCGTTAGATGCAACAATTCCGGGCTTTATGTTTTATTTGTCTCATCCCGATTGCCCTGGTGCTGTGACAATAAGGGAAATATAAGGGGTTAATGACAGCTCACAGCTGCCACTAAGAACTAGATTAGTAATGGGAGGCGTCTATGAGACTCACCCATTACTAACCCTGTAAGTGAAAAGAAATAAAATACAAACAACTAAAAAAATCCTTTATTTGAAATAGAATATACACACTCTTTCACCCCTTTATTAATCGCAATTTCACCCTTGAAGATTTGACGTAGTCCATACAAAGTCCCATGATGATCCTCAGCTCTGCTACATTTGGAGCTTGGAAAGAGAGGAAACACGTCCACTCTCCACAGGCTCTGTGAAACACTAGAAAGGGGGGAGCCAGCATTGCTTGAGAATGGCATGCAAACAATAATGTAAATTCACTAATTTTTCCAACTGTACTATAATGCAAAATGAGATTTTTAGCAAACAATTGATCAATTTTTTGAGCCACACCTGGAACGTCATGGCAAATCTCAATAGGAGAGTCCTACACTCTATTTAATATTTCCATTGTGCCATACGGCCTCCTAAATTCATTAAAGCAGAACCATATTAAAGCAACACATATACTTGTAACATTACGTTACATTATATAACCTGTAACATTTTGCATTATAATACAGTAGGAATGAATTTGTGAATTTTACACTTTTTATTTGTTGCATGCCATTCATAGGCAGTGCTGGCTCCCCCCTCTCTCTAGTGATTTATTGGTTGGTGGCTGACCCCCACTATGCCGTGCATGCCCAGTGTGGTTTGCAAATTCCATCTTTTACTTTCAAAACTTATGTTGGTGGCTCTTCACACTCAACCACCACACCCTGTTCCACAGGCATCATTAATTAAGCACCATTTACTTGGGCCTGCTCCGCCTTTATCCATGGCTGCTGGTCAGACACTGTGAAGGCCAGCTATGACATTGTGCTGATGTGTGTGGCCTTGCTGCATATGCTGGCACCTGGACTGCCTTTATTCGCAGTTATCTGTCTTTGTACCATGGGAGAGGTTCTGAGATGTCACAATATTTAGGAGGCCATATGGCACCATGGTAAATTATACAATATAGAGTAGGACCCCCCTATAGAGATTTGCCGTGAAGTGGCAGGGGTGCTCAAATCATTGATCAATTGTTTGCGAAAAATCTCATTTTGCATTATAGTACAGTAGGAATGAATTTGTGAATTTTACACTTTTTATTTGTTGCTTGCCATTCATAGGCAGTGCTGGCTCCCCCCTCTCTCTGTGAAACACTGACAGCAGTGGGGGGAGCCCGGTTGTGACCTCCGCTGAACTGACTGACATCACCAGTCAATGGGGGACCCGGCTGAGAGCAAGTGACATCACTCAGTTCACCGGAGGTTACATCTGAGCTCCCCAAATGCACTCAGTGAGGCAGATTTCAATTAGAAAGTGACTCGCGTGAGAATAGAGTGGTATTACTCGGCACGGCCTGCTGCTGTCCGGACAGAAGTATGCAGATGCATGTATTTCTATGTAATCATCCATTAGAATAAATTCTGCAGAGATGTGTCGGCAAAACAATTTCTGCAGGATACATTTTTTTAACATGGCAGTCTTTGGAGGACAAATGCTATTTATCTTCCATTTGTAACGGATCCTGTAAGAAAAAAGGCATTTGTTACAAATGCAAAGTAAATTGGATGGCTAAATAGCAATCCAATAACGGATCCATTCTCCATAGACTACAATGTTAAAATCAGAGATCAGTGATTGTTTTGTCTTGTTGGCCCACTAGACAATGCTCCCACCCTGGCCAGAATACTACTCCACACTGATGAGGGGCAATATCCCAAAACAGCTGTCTGTGGATGGGTACCTGGCCTTGGTATTTCCCTTGTCATATCTTTAAACTTGTCAAAGAGTTGGATATTGACTAAAAGGTCCACTTAATATGGTGGTTATGGTAGTCTCCTAAAAAGAGCCACTCCTTGGCTAGGTCCTTCCTGGAGGGATATCTGGCTAGTTTCTGTGTCGAGACTCCTAACAGAGGCTCCAGAGACTTTTTTTGATTTGCATATTTCCCAGGGGGCAATGCACCTAGGATTTCACTGTGTTAAGCGCCCTCGTTGGCTGCCAGCAGTGCTTTCTCTGGCTGGTCTCCCCGAGATCAGTGATTGTTTTATCTTGTTGGTCTACTAGGCATTGCTCCCACCTGGCCAGAATCCTACTCCACACTGATGAGGGGCAATACCCCGAAACATCTGTCTGTGGATGGATACCTGGCCTTGGTATTTCCCTTGTCATATCTTTAAACTTGTCAAAGAGTTGAATGTTGACTAAAAGGGCCACTTAATATGGTGGTTATGGTGGTCTCCTAAAAAGAGCCACTCCTTGGCTAAGTCCTTCCCGGAGGAATATCTGACTATTTTCTGTGTCGAGACTCCTAACAGAGCCTCCACGGACTTTTTTTTATTTGAAAAAAACGGATCAGGCAGATATCAGTTTTTTAACAACGGACAAAAAAGTTGTTTGCAGAATTTTTTTGCCAATGGATCTCTGATGATTTATGATTACTGAAAACATGAATTCAACCTTAGACTGTTGACCAGAAAATCAGTTTAAGGCCTCATTCACACATACATGAAAAAAATAGTTATCAGTGTTTTGCAGCAGAGTTTGGTCCGTGTGTCTGTTTTTATCATCCGTGTGTCCGAGTGTCATCAGCGTTTTACACGTATGGATAATAAATTACAAAGCATCTCCTGTGCTTTGCAATGTTAAACATGGATAGCACATGGCGGATCACAAACGTATGTCATTAATGTGCTGTCCATGATTTTTACAGACCCTTAGGCGGGCTTTGAACGCTGCGACATCGGTAACAATGTGTTACCGACGCTGCAGCGATAGTCCCCACCCCATCGCAGGTACGATATCTTGTGATTGCTGCCGTAGCGAATATTATCGCTACGACAGCTTCACATGCACTCACCTGCCCTGCGACGTCGCTCTGGCCGGCGACCCGCCTCCTTCCTAAGGGGGTGGGTCGTGCGGTGTCACAGCGACGTCACACGGCAGGCGGCCAATAGAAGCGGAGGGGCGGAGATGAGTGGGACGTAAACATCCCGCCCACCTCCGTCCTTTGCATTGCAGCCAGGATGCAGGTAAGGTGATGTTCCTCGCTCCTGCTGCTTCATACACAGCAATGTGTGCTGCCGTAGGAACAAGGAACAACATCGTACCGTCGCTGCTGCTAAATTATGGAAATGTCGGACCCTACACTGATCATACGATAACGACGCTTTTGCGCTCGTTAATCGTATGTAAAAGGATTTGCACACTACGATATCAACAGCAACGCCGAATGTGCGTCACTTTCGATTTGACCCCACCGACATCGCACCTGCGATGTTGTAATGTGCAAAGCCCGCCTTAGACTTGTACTGTCCCTTTTTATTTGAGTTTATGGAAAAAAACATACGTCTCCATAAGTTTTGCACTGACACATGGTTCATGAAAACATTCGGACTTGTGAGAAGCTCACTAGTTTATAATGGATAATTGTTGTACCTGTGGAAAAAAACAGATACAACACATACACATAGCACAAATGTCTGAATGAGGCAAAAAAAAAAAAAATCACAATTCTTTCTTTCAGCCAAAGTGGTAATCTGCAGATAAATAGCCTTTTAACTATATGTGGCATTGTAACTGGCGGAACAGTTGCAGGGAGAAAATTAAGCTCCATTTTTTTTCTCCAGTCGATTGTTTCCAGTTAAGTAAGCAGCATCATGTGCTGTGATGAGTCAACACTTACATCATATACATTAATCAATTGACATTCACCTCAGCACACACACTGTAGGGCAGGATGTCAATCAAAGAGCAGTGGCAGTGATTGCAACATGTTCACTAAGTATGGACTGATCGTAGTCCCTGGTGCTGCCCCGATGACTACAGTCATGGCCAAAAGTTTTGAGAATGCTACAAATATTAATTTTTACAAAGTCTACTGCTTAAGTTTTTCTAATGGCAATTTGCATATACTCCAGAATGTCATAAAGAGTGATCAGCTTAACAGCAATTACTTGCAAAGTGAATATTGGCTAAGAAAATTAACTTTAACCCCCAAAACACATTTCAACATCATTGCATTCCTGCCTTAAAAGGAGCAGCTAACATTGCTTTAGTGATTGTTCCATTAACACAGGTGTGGGTGTTGATTAGGACAGGGCTGGCAATCAATCAGTCATGATTAACTAAGAATGACACCACTGGACACTTTAAAAGGAGGCTGGTGCTTGGTATCATTGTTTCTCTTCAGTTAACCATGGTTATCTCTAAAGAAACACGTGCAGCCATCATTGCTCTGCACAAAAATGGCCTAACAGGGAAGAGTATCGCAGCTACAAAGATTGCACCTCAGTGAACAATCTATCGCATCATCTCACTTCTCTCCAGAAAAAACATCAGGGACCGACTGATATTCTGCAAAAGGTACAGGGAGTGGACTGCTAAGGACTGGGGTAAAGTCATTTTCTCAGATGAATTCCCTTTTCGATTGTTTGGGACATCTGGAAAACAGCTTATTAGGAGAAGAAGAGGTGAGCGCTACCACCAGTCTTGTCTCATGCCAACTGTTAAGCATCCCAAAACGATTCATGTGTGGGGTTGCTTCTCAGCCAAGGGAATCGGCTCACTCACTGTCTTGCCTAAAAACACAGCCATGAATAAAGAATGGTACCAGAATGTCCTCCAAGAGCAACTTCTCCCAACTGTCCAAGAGCAGTTTGGCGCCCAACAATACCTTTTCCAGCATGATGGAGCACCTTGCCATAAAGCAAAGGTGATCACTAAATGGCTCATGGAACAAAACATAGAAATTTTGGGTCCATGGCCTGGAAACTCCCCAGATCTTAATCCCATTGAGAACTTGTGGGCAATCATCAAGAGACGGGTGGACAAACAAAAACCAACAAATTCTGGCAAAATGCAAGCATTGGTTATGCAATAATGGACAGCTATCAGTCAGGATTTGGTCCAGAGGTTATTGAGAGCATGCCAGGGAGAATTGCAGAGGTCCTGAAGAAGAAGGGTTAACACTGCAAATATTGACTTGCTGCATTAACTCATTCTAACTGTCAATATAACCTTTTGATACTCAATATGATTGCAATTATATTTCTGTATGTGATGTAAACATCAGACAAACACAATTAAAAACTAGAGGGCAACAGATCATGTGAAAATATAATTTTGGTGTCATTCTCAAAACTTTTGTCCATGACTGTAGAAGAGAGAAACTGGGCTGAGAATATAGCTTGGTTTTATCTTGGCAAACACACTTCTAATTAGAAAGTCATATATACTTAAATTGGTATATATCTGCAGGATAGGAGTCGGACGATGGTTTCAAGTAACTAAATGCTGTTTTTTTCCGATTGCTTAGTTTTAAACATAACTACTTATACAGTCATGTCTAAAGTGTTGGCACCCTTGAAATTGTCCCAGAAAATGAATTATTTAATCCAGAAACATATTGCAATCACACATTTTGTTATACACATTTATTTCCTTTGTGTGTATTAAAACAACACACAAAAAATGCAAATTGGACAGAATTTGACACAACACTTCAAAAATAGGCTGTATAAAATTGTTGGCTCCTATAACTTATTATTTGGTTGCACACTCTTTGGAATAATTACCTGCAATCAATCACTTCCTATAACCATCAACAAGCTTCTTACACCTCTCACTGGAATTTTGGACTCTTCTTTTGCAAGCTGCTCCAGGTCTCTCATATTTGAAGGACGAATTCTCCCAACAGCAACGTTAAGATCAGTTCACAGGTGTTCAATGTAATTTAGATACAGACTCATTGATGGCTACTTCAGGACGATTTGTGTCTATCCATTTCTGGGTGACTCTTGAAGTACGCTTGTGGTCATTGTCCTGCTGGAAGACCCATGACCTAGGTGACAAAAACAGCTTTCTAACACTTAGCACTACATTGCGACCCAAAATTCTTTAGTAACCTTCAGATTTCATGATGCCTTGCACACAGTTAAGGCATCGGATGCCACAGTCAGCAAAACAAAAAAACAAAAATAACCCCAAAACAACTTTGAACTTCCACCATTTGACTGTAGGTACTAAGTTCTTTGCTATGTAAGACTCTTTCTGTTTTCAGTAAACAGTAGAATGACGTGCTTTACCAAAAAGCTCTATCTAGTTCTCATCTGTCTACAAAATGCTTTCTCAGATACATTTTGGTAGAGTGCAGTCTAGCTTTTTTATCATATCAGCATTGGCGTTCTTTTAGGTATCCTAGTATAGCATTTTTTTTTATTTAAATGTCGATGGATAGTTTGTTCTGACACTGATGTACCCTGAGCCTGTAGAACAGCTTGAATTTCTTTGAAATTTGATTAAAGCTGCTTTTTACCATCTGGACCATCCTGTGTTGCAACCTTTCAGCAAATTTTCTCTGCCATCTAGGTCCAGGGAGATTAGCTACAATGCCATGTGTTGTAAACTTCTTCATTATGTTGCGCACCATGAACAAAGGAACATCAAGATCTCTGGAGATGGACAGTAAACAAGACGATATAAGGTAGTGAGAGTAAACGTATACAATATAGAAATACCACAGGGCCCTATGAATCCCTAAGGGATGGCCCTACCTTGCTGCAGAGGTCAACACCCTAAAAAGCGCATATGGTGCCCCCTCTCACCGATGACTCTCCCTGGGACTCCCTAAGAGTCCCTAAACTAGAACCTGCCTGTACCAAAAGTTAGCCACAAAATGAAGATTTGACTGTGAGGGGTTGAATAACCAAAATAGCGAAAGCCAACGCCACCATGAGTGTAGTCACTGCAAGTAGCCAAATAGAATCACAATAAAAGCAAAAAGTCCATAAAAAATGGCTGGGTTAACTAGTGAGCACCATAGTGCCCAGCCAAAGAATAAAATGGAACTTCAAAAAGATGAGCAAACAATCACAAGTCAAATCAGTGACAAAATGGGAAAAACAAAAACCTTTCCTTATTGATGCATTTGTTCAGAATGGACGGCCTCAACGCGTTTCTTCTGTGCTTCAGGTTCATCAGGAGGCTTTGAGTAGGTTGTGGATGTCCCCAGATGAGGTGGATACTGCCATGTGTTGTAAACTTCTTCATTATATTGTGCACCATTAACAACGGAACATGAAGATCTCTGGAGATAGACTCGCATTCTTGAGATTTTTTATATTTTTCAACAATTTTGGTTCTTGCCCTCAATGCTTAGTGTGGCACATAGAGACACAAAATATAAAGATTGAGTCAACTTCTCCGCTATTTATCTAGTTTCAGGTGTGGTTTCATATTGCCCACACCTGTTACTTGCCACAGATGAGTTTGATCAAGCATCACATACTTGAAACAAAGTTGTTTACCCAAAATTTAGGAATACAATTTTGTTGGCAAATTGTTTTAGTTTTGTGCTTATTTTGCCTTTTTTCTCTTTTTTTTTTTTTTTTTGCGTTGTTCCAATACACAAAATACCACTAGGGGTATTTGCGAAATTGCAAAAAAAAAAAGTGCAGTTCAACAATTGCTTTTTGTTTTTTGTTTATATTCACTATATGGTAAAACTGACCTGGCAATATAATTCCCCAGGTCAGTACCAGTTTATTGACACCAAACATGTATAGTATTTTTTTTTATTTAATTGGAGAAAGTCAGAAATTTGTCCCAAGAAAATGTCTCTTTGGTTTCCATTTTCCCAAAGACCTGTAACATTCTCATTTTTCGGACTCTGGGGCGGTGTGATGCCTTTTTTTTGTGTGCCCTGAGTTTACGTTTTTACAAATACTACTTTGGGATAGATGCAATGTTTTTATCGCCTCTTATTGTATTGTATTGCAATGTTACGGTGGCCAAGAATAGTAATTCTGTTTTTTTTTACTTATTTGTTTTGTTGTGTTGTTAACCAGTCATATTGATTTATTGTAGATTTTGATAGATCTGGCATTTCTGAGAGTGGTGATACCAAATATGTGTATTTTTATTGTTTTATTTTCAATGGGGAAAAAGGGGGTGGGATTTGAACTCTTGTGGGTTTTTTTATTTTTTTTCATATTTTTAAATACTTTTTTTTGCCCTCTATTTATTCTCTTTACTAGTCCCCTTAGGGAACTTGAAGCTGCAATCTTTTGATCGATTATGCTGTACAGAGGGCATTAATACGGCCCTCGATTCTTATGAACACCGGTGCTCACAGGAAGTACGTCATATTAGACACAGGGGTGATCAGCTTGCCCCACCTGTCATGAAAGCCCATCTGCGCCCCGCGATTATTTCACATGGGTCCGCTTGTAAAGAATCTTTACGTGGACTACCTCTATGACTTGCATTGATTAGTGTCTGTGTTCCCCCCTTCTTGCATAAGAACTGCACAGCGATCGATTATATACTTATCTGTGTGAGCCAAAATACCCCAAATAACTGCTTTGTGTAGATTATTGAGTGTCTAAGTACTTGAGTGATTGATAATTCTTGTTTGTTGCTTTAAAAAAAACATGACATTTTGAATGTGTCACAGAGATCCTTGAGATCTAGATTCTAAAGTTATGTAGAGCAATTGCTGTAAATAATTAAATTGCTGATTTCTCTGTCCTTATTGATATGTAGGGATGTAGGGCAGGTTTCCAGCTATGTCTTACTGTAAAAACATAAGAGCGGTCTACTGAGCTTCAGACATACATGAGTAAAGATAACACTGATGTGTCTAAAGTGACAGATTCTTGTGGTATGCTGTGAGCCTGAAAAATGTTTGTTCTAGTGATTTTGTTCCCATGAGTTCCCGTGAGAGCGACCTATGAAAGTACTCCGCCACTACAAATGCTGACAATCTTCTGCGTCCGTAAGGAGTTAGGGTATGTGCACACGTTGCTTTTTACCTGCTTTTTACCTGCTTTTTTGCTGCTTTTTCTTCTGCGCTGTTTAATGCCAAAATGGATGTGTTCTTCTATTCAAGCAAAGTCTATGGGAATTTGGGTTTCTTGTTCACACTATGTTGTTCAAAATTCTGCCTTTTTGTGGCAGAACTTTGGTCAAAAACTCAGCTTTGCAGTGCAAAACCCAAATGGCAAAAACAATTGACATGTTGCTTCTTTGAAAAGCTGAGTTTTTGACCAAAGTTCTGCCACAAAAAGGCAGAATTTTGAACAACATAGTGTGAACAAGAAACCCAAATTCCCATAGACTTTGCTTGAATAGAAGAACACATCCATTTTGGCATTAAACAGCGCAGAAGAAAAAGCAGCAAAAAAGCAGGTAAAAAGCAGGTAAAAAGCAACGTGCGCACATACCCTTAAAGCTGTACAACTGTCAGAATTAAAGAGCAATATGCAAACTAATCATCTCTCATGTCCGTTTTTACCACAGATCAAACAATAAACTGTAGAAATATCGTTAACAGGTCATAAAAGTAAAATGAGTGCTAATCTGTTAGAAATGGCATTGCCACAGAACAGAGTAGGGATGAAAAAAATCCTATCTAGTTCAGCAAGTTACCTTGAAGGTCTGATTTAGAGGAAGGAAAACAATCCCTATAATGATCTAGCTTTATCTGTGCCTGCAGATTAAATTTAAATGGACATCCTCACTATAAAGCAATATATACCTGCAGTAACTATCCGACATTACATCATTCTTTTTTGAGTTTTGCTTTTGGGTAAGTGTTGGTAAAAGTAACCTGTGAGCTGTAGGGAATAAGCTGTGATAGGCGATGGCAGGGACGCAGTAAAGAGGCATACACAGGTCTTCAGTCCAAAAAGGTTAGTGTTTTATCCACACTAAAGGGTGCTTTACACGAGACGAGCTATCGTGTGATGCATCGTCGGGGTCACAGTTTTCGTGACGCACATCCGGCATCGTTCACGACATCGTCTCGTGTAACACCTCCGAGCGACGCAGTATCGCTCACAAATCGTGAGTCGTGTACTCGTCGCTCAGTTTCAAAATATTGCAGCACACATCGCTCCGTGTAACACCCTGGGAACGAGGAACTGCAGCTTACCTGCGTCCCACGGCACCCGCCGGCTATGCGGAAGGAAGGAGGTGGGTGGGATGTTTATGTCCCGCTCATCTCCACCCCTCCACTTCTATTGGCCGGCGGCTGTGGGACGTCGCTGTGACGCCAAACGTCCCTCCCCCTTCAGGAAGAGGATGTTCGCCGCCCACAGCAACGTCGCTCAGCAGGTAAGTACGTGTAACGGTGGTTTCACGACTTTGTGCGACACGGGCAGCGATTTGCCCATGATGCACAAATGAAGGGGGTGGGTATGATCGATCGTGAAATCGCACAATCGGTCATCTCGTGTAAAGCAGGCATAAGGGTGCCTTTACACATTCGTTTTTTGCTGTCAAGCACAATCCGGTTTGTGCCTGATGCAACGGATCTGTCGCAGATTGTGGTAAAACTGATGTGACGGATCCAGTAAATAAACTGATCCATTGTAGCAGTTTGTACCGAGAATCCAGCTATGGCCGCGGGTAACCTTAGTAACGTCACCGCTGATAGCGCAACTCAATTCAGTTGCTCTGTGGAGCTCACAGTGAGTGGTGGTGTTCCATGACCGCTCCTGTCAGCTGCCGATGTAGCAGAGCAGAAAGCGTCATGGGACCTCTTGTGGATTACGCCAGACCTGGAGGGGTATTTGGGAATTTTAATAAAGTGGTGAAAGAGGGTGTTTTTTGTCTTTTATTTCAAATAAAGGATTTTTCGGTGTTTCGCTGCCATTAACTTTTTATTACCCCAATTGCCACCGCACCAAGGCAATTCGGGATGAGCCGGGTAGACTCGGGACTGTCGCATCTAATGGATGCAGCATTTCCGGGTGGCTGCTGGCTGATATTTCTAGGCTGGGGGGTTCCCCATAACGTGGGGCTCCCCATCCTGAGAATACTAGCCCTCAACCGTGTGGCTGAGGGGGACCACACACCGGTCCCCCTCAATTTTTTTTAAAATCATTTATTTATATTACTGCAAGATTTAAACTCGCCCACCGGCCACTGTGATTGGTTGCAGTGAGACAGCTGTCACTCAGCGTGACGGCTCGTCTGACTGCAACAACCAATTATAGGCGCCGGTGGGCAGGGGAAGCATTGAATACGAGATGGAATAATGAGCAGCTGTCATTTTCAAAGCAGGAGAAGTCGGGGGAGCTATGTGACAGCTGTGCAGCGCCACGCCGCGCTGGTGATCGGTGAGTATGAGAGAGAGATTGAGAGGGAGAGTCTGACCGACCGACAGAGAGAGAGACCGACATCGACAGAGAGAGAGAGATATTACCTGAGATATTAACAGAGCATGCTCATTTAAAAAAAACTGATCCGTCGGTGGAATGCATTTTTTGTCGCATTACAATAGATCCAGCGCCCATAGGCTTTCATTTTACAACACGCCGCACGTCGACGGATCCGGCGCGGTGCAGTTTTTGCCGGTGACAAAAAATGTTCCCTTGTGCATCCTTTCCAGCAGGCGGACACAGAAATTTCGCCGGATCTGGCGTATGCCGGATGAAACGCAAGGGCATGAGGCACAATCCGGCACTAATACCATTCAACGAGGATAAAAACGCATCTGGCGCCGGATCTGTTTTATCCGGTATTTGCCGGATTGTGCCTGACAGCAAAAACCGGATGTGTAAAAGCACCCTAAGGCCCCCTTCACACGTCAGTGAAAAACACACACGTTTTTCCCTGACGTGAAAAAGGTGCATATGTCCCTCCGTGTGCCGTGATTTTGGCACACATGTGATCCTGTATACTATCCACGATACTACACAGAGATCAGGCACTTATACTTACCTGTCCACGCCTCTGCTGTCCGTGATGCTGATATCTCCCACGATGATGTGTCGAGCCGCCGCTGTCTCACCACTGCTGCTGCTTCTGGGTCAGCTGTGCAGTGTATATGTGTCACCCAGGACTATGGGGTACTCAATCCCGGGCGATGTATTGCTGGGGAGATGTCACTGGGTGGCCGTTGCCCGATTCCGCAACCCTGAGGACGCTTTTTAAAAGGGGTGTATTTACAGGGGAGATTAGTTAAAATTTTATATAGTGACGCCACTTGCGGGTTGCGGCTATTTAGTGGAGCCGCGGCTGCACAGTTCTCACTACTGGGGCTGGTGTTAGTGGCGGATGTTGGGCCCTCCGCAAGTAGGGCCAGGCCCCAGAGGATAGATGATGTTGATGGGTGCAGAAAGAAGGTAGGCCACACAAGGGGTTGCAGTGTAACTCGTTTCTTTATTCATAGTAAGATAGAAACTGGTCACCCGAGGAAGGCTCGTCTTGACCGCTGGTCCCCTTAGTCCCAGTAGTAGTGTGTAGTGACCTGGTGGCTTCTTTCCCCTGCACCTGTCTCTGGTTGGTGGGTCCCCATGGCTTGGAGCATCCGGGGGTTCCCTCCTGGTAGTCTCTCAACTTTAGTCCGTATGACGGTAGCGTGAAACCTGTGGGGTCAGTTTCTCTGGTCCAGTTCCCCAGTTCTCCCGTTCTCCCGTCTACGGTGTCCCGAACTTCAATGTTAGTGAGGTCCTGGATGGTGCCCTCACTGTGCAGATTTTATTAGGTCTGCCTAGAGTGTTTGCCTGACCTAGGATTCTGTACACTGTTGGTGCTATGGTTCCAGGAATATGCCACCGTACTCCACCGGCAACAACACGCCTGGGCCCTCAGGTCACTGCTCCTCTCACTTTCACTTACTTACTCTCTCCTTTGTCTGCCCCCTCCTACCTGGTTGTCTAGTGGACTGGATCGGCTCTACCCCTAGGTGACCATCCATTGGGTCCATCCCTAGTCTGTCACCAGTCTTTGGGGAAATTGGGGAAAAACAGGGATTAACTGGAATGTTTTGTTGTTACCGGCACTGGTCTTCTGGGTCCCTGGGGGGTAGGCCCTGCATCCTGGTGGGGATGCAGTACCTTGCAGCTCCCTGATGGCTTCAGGGGCGCTACACATATGTGCAGCCCCCGTGCCAGCAGCCATGCTGCTTGGATCCGGATCTGCAGTATGGCTTGACACTTCGAATAAAAAAGGATGACATATTTGTATGGGGGTTGTTGAAAACTGTCTCTGACGCCACCCACGGTGTGTGGTGAGATGTATCTCCACCGCTGCTGTTGTGGGGCTCCCAGGCGCGATGGACTGGCAGCTGGATGTTAACCCCTCCGTGGGCAGGGATGGATGCCCCAGGGCCCAATGTCTCTGTGCAGGAGATGATAATGGCAGGGGCCGGCGCACCCGGTCAGGCCGGGAAAATTACTCACTGTGGAATCAATCACACAAGTCTTTTGGTAAACCAAGGTGATGGTGGCCGGCTGCCGCAGACGGGTGTATCTGGTCCCACACCCAGGCTGATGGTCACTGCCCATTTCCTCTGCACTTTGTGTTTCTTTGTGTAGACTTCCTGGTGTGTAACACAGGAGTCTGCTCCCGGTCCTCTGGTTGGGAGCTGTGCCCGTCAGACGCTGACCCGTGGGATCTACCGGGCCCTGGCGGATGCCCTATCCCTCTCTGTGGGTGGTTGTCTACTTTTTGGGACTTGGACCTGGAATCCTGCTCTCAATCTGTTAATTAGCTAGGCCGTCGGTGCTGGTCCTGGCTTCAGGGTCTGAGTACCCCCTTGTGTGCATGGGTTCTAGGTCGGTTCTCCGGTGCCGGTACCGGCGGGCTACAACCCTGCCCCGGTCCACCTCGGATCTGCCGAGCCGTCTTCCCATCTCCTGCTGGTGGTGACTGTCGCGGGCAGAGGGGACGCGCTCGCCATGCTCGGGTCTGGGGCTTCTGCTGCTGCTGCTCGGTGGCTCGAGCGGTGGACCGGATCCAGGGGCTCGAGCAGCGCTCCTCACCCGTGAGTGAAAAGGGGGTGGTTTGGTTAGGGAGATTGTTCGTGACGCCACCCACGGGTCATGGTGATAATGGCACCACCGCTGCTGGTAACGGGGATCCTGGGAGAGATGGTAGGGTGCAGCTGAGATGTTGTCCCCTCCGTGGTTAGGGGGGGTTTTGCATTCCCAGGGCCCGGTGTTGGTGACGAGGAGGCTGGATGGCTGGGGTGCAGGGTTGCTGGGACATCGCGGCGCAGTGCTGGACGGCACTGGTGTACTCACTCAGACAATCATTGACAGAGTCTCTGGTAAACCAAAACGGCTGGATGGACAGGTCCCGCAGCCGGCTGCAGTGTTGTTGTTGTGCTCTCCCCGGACGGCTGATGGTGGCTGTCTTTCCCTGCACCTTTTAGAATGTTCTGACTCCTGTGGTTGCCCACCGGTAGTCCGCTCCCCGGCGTATAGGTGCCGTAGGAGCCCATTTTGCCCGCAGGCGCTGGCCCTTAGATCTCTAGCCTGTGGTGGTGGCTGTATATCCTCTCTGGGTGGACGGTTGCCTTCAATCGGGACTTGGTAGTTGGGAAACCCCTGGGGTTCCTGTCACATTCGGATTTGACTATTGACGGTGGCTCCGAGCCTCGTCGGGGTCCGATGGCCCTGCCTGTGTGCTTAGCTTCACTCCGTTCCCCGGTCCCGGTACCGGCGGGCCGACGCCCGACCCCGGTCCTTACGGCTCTGCGGAGTTCCACTAACTCCTGCAGACGACCACCACCATCTGCCAACCTTGCTGTCAGTGTCTGGGCTCCAACCCAGACACCCAAGTGTTCACTCCTCTCACTTTCACCTCCAAGACTGAACTGAACTTTTCCCGCCTCCAGGCCTGTGAACTTCTCGGTGGGTGGGGCCAACTGACTGGCTCTGCCCCACCTGGTGTGGACATCAGACTCTGGAGGGATGCAACAAGGGTTTTGTGTTTGGCTGCTGTAACTGCCTAGGGTGGGGGTGTGTGTGTTGGTATATCTGTGACTACCTGGCTAGTCCAGGGCGTCACATGCCCACTGTCTGCCACCTAGCCAATGTGTCAGGGCTCCGACACTGACACCTGTCAGCTTCTCCTACTCACTCCTCTCAACTTGAGCTCTAAACTTGAACTACTGCTTTTCCTGCCCCGGGCTCTCCAGACCCCTAGGTGGGCGTTTCCTTTCCACCTGGTCCCACCCACTGGTATGTCTGTCCTTCCCTGAGGGGGTGACTAGGGTTTTGTCGGCTGCTTTAACCTTGTGTGGGAGCTGTGTTGTGCGGGGGCTTACACTGTGTGACTACCTGGTTTTGCCAGGGCGTCACACATATGTATGAGAATAATTAGCTGGCATGGAAGCACGAGACAGCAATGGCCGAAGACAGCATCGTTGGAGACGGATGAATTTAGAAAGCTTTTTATTTTAAATGTACGTGTTTTTCTGGTACGTGTTATACGGATCACACCATTGTGTGGTCTGTGGGACATCAGTGATGCCGGAGAAAAACGGACTTGCCTCTGTGCGGATCACACGGACAAGTATGTTGGCCGCACAGATACAAGTCAGTGAGAAATCACTGATGTGTGCGCAGACTCATTGATTTTAATGGATCTGCTTATGTCCATGATTTTGGTGTGTATAAAAACTAGAACGTACGTACCAGAATAACTGACGTGTGCAGGGGTCCTAACACAAACATAATGCACAATCTTATTTCAAACAGGGTTACAAAAGGAAAAGTCCAGCTTGGTGAACAGCATAACATCAGTCACAGATGTGCCAGCCCATATGTGGCACCCCTGAGGTGTCAGGTGCATCAGGGCACTGCATCTAACCCCGGATTCCTGAAAAACCAGTGCCGGTAAATATTATCCAAACACACACATACACACCCTTTTCCCCAGACTGGGTAACAGGCTAGAAACAGAACTGATGGATAGCCGTTGGTGTCCGGGGCACAGCAGCAAAGTGGGAACCCCGGAATTGACCAGTGGGACAAGGTACCAGGCCTTGTTTCCGAAGAGAGCTGCCCAGAGAGAGCAAACCAGCAGCCCAACGCGGGGGATAGGGTGTCCGCCAAGAACCCATTAAAATCCCACAGGTCAGAGTTTGCGGGCAACGGCTCCCACTGCGTACAAAGCTGCAGGGGAGCGGATTTCTCCCGTTCCCAGCGGGTTTAATCAACACACAGCAAGACACAAGTGCAGGAGGAAGGGTCCCTACCTTGTTAACCCGTGTGTGGGACCAGCACACCTCTCCAACGGCAACCGGCATCCGGCCTTGGTTTACAGTACAGACTCTGTGTGGATTATTCCTAATCGTGAGTACACCGGTGTCACCCGGTCCAACCTGCCATCGGCGTCCCAGCACTGCTGCCTACCTACACCTGGGTCCCGGGACTACACCTCCCCTACCCGTGGAGGGGATACCACCTTGCTGCCCAACGCCATCGGTCCCGGACACTGGCCCCAAGAGGCAGTGGCGGTGCCACCTTCTCATCACCGCAACCCACGGGTGGCGTCACAGACAAAAACTAACTCCCCTGTAAATACCCCTTTTTCACTGTTGTGAGGACAGGCGGTTGCACGAGCCCCGGGTCCGGTCACCACTCGAGCCCCAGACACGATCCCAGATCCGAGTGCCCTTGAGCGACCCCCCCTTTCCCGCAGCGGAGGCGGCACCCGTCTGCGACACCTCCATGACTAACAGTGAAAGAAGCATCACATGCTCCATTCCTGACTGCAAAAAAAAGTGGATTTCTGCCTTTGCAGATCTTTTAGCTACACATCACCACTGCTATATATCATCAAGGTGAATGCACTTCTCCTCTGATTACCTCACTTGTTCAGCCCCTGTCTGATTCCCAGTTCTTGTTGACCACAGAACAAACATGAACATTCATTATTTAGCTGAAGTTTCCACTGTGTTGGGAATGACCTGAGCTCCCTGTACCCCTCAAATGATTCTAAACCTCAAGATTTGCCCTGGCTCACAGGGCTACTACCACTTCCATTGTCCCTAATGCTACATTTTGCAGAGCCAGAGACATAGCATGACATTAACATTATGGTCTCTACTTCTTCCAGCCCCATGTCAAGCAAGAACAAAGGTTGACTGTTAATCTGTTCCAAAATATCATAAGTAGCAGGGAGAGATTTAATTCTGCCCTCCTTGTTTGCAATGTGTAAAGAATTAAATGGGGCACCCTGATTGTCTGCACTAGACCATGTTATGTGATAGCTGCAGGGCATTGTGAGGAAACCATGTGGCCATGCTTAATGCCATTAGCCCACTCTCTGCAGTGGGTAAAATGGCGCAAGATATTTTTATCTTTTTTGCTTTAACACTTTTATATCATGTTGCAGAGTCTACGAACCTGCAGGAAATTCAACTCAATCCTTTGTAGATCAATCCACACATCATTAATTGCATATTTTTTTCATGGAACTGTATTTGTTATGTATAGTGCCTTGCGAAAATATTCGGGCCCCCTTGAATTTTTCAACGTTTTACCACATTTCAGGCTTCAAAAATAAAGATAAAAATTTTAATGTTATGGTGAAGAATCAACAAGTGGGACACAATTGTGAAATTGAACGAAATTTATTGCTTATTTTAAACTTTTGTAAAAAAGAATAAACTGGAAAATGGGGCGTGCAATATTATTCGGCCCCTTAAATTTCAGTGCGGCAAACTCACTCCAGAAGTTTATTGAGGATCTCTGAATGATCCAATGTTGTCCTAAATAACTGATGATGATAAATATAAGCCTTCAGTGTGTTATCGAGTCTACATATAAATGCACCTGCTCTGTGATAGTCTCAGTGTTCTGTTTAAAGCACAGAGAGCATCATGAAGACCAAGGAACACAACAGGCAGGTCTGTGATACTGTTGTGGATACGTTTAAAGCCGGATTTGGTTACAAAAAGATTTCCAAAACTTTAAGCATCCCAGGAAGCACTGTGCAAACGATCATATTGAAATGGAAGGATTTTCATACCACTGCAAATCTACCAAGACCCAGCTGTCCATCCAAACTTTCATCTCAAACAAAGAAAAGACTGATCAGAGATGCAGCCAAGAGGCCCATGATCACTCTGGATGAACTGCAGAGATCTACAGCTGAGGTGGGAGAGTCTGTCCATCACTCTTCTCCTGACCACCGGTAAAGCAGCCCATTCTACTCCTATAAACTCCTTGTGATCTTTCACTTAATGATCGGATGCCCCCTGTGATTTTTGGGTGATTTGCCATACAATTGTTTGCTATATGCCAGAGTCATAGAGATGATTTTTGCTTCAATCGCAAGATCAAGATAGTAGTATTGTGAGTCCAGAGTGTACCCCTCATTGCCAGAGAGCCATATTTAAACTGAGGAAGGCAAATAGCCGAAACGTTTTGTTGTTGTTCCTTTTGAAAAAAGAAAAAAATGTTTTCCTCTGAATAAAAGAACTATTACATTAAAATTCTCTTTGAGTGCCGGAGTTTACTTGTATTATATTTTGAACTTTCTCCAGAGCACCTTCCATTACGGTGTTGCTTAGCCTTACTATATACACAAGTGGGAGAGTCTGTCCATAGGACAACAATCAATTGTACACTGCACGAATCTGGCTTTTATGGAAGAGTGGCAAGAAGAAAGCCATTTCTCAAAGATATCCTTAAAAAGTGTCATTTAAAGTTTGCCACAAGCCACCTGGGAGACACACCAAACATGTGGAAGAAGGTGCTCTGGTCACATGAAACCAAAATCGAACTTTTTGGGCACAATGCCAAACCATATGTTTGGCTTTAAAGCAACACAGCTCATCACCCTAAACACACCATCCCCACTGTCAAACATGGTGGTGGCATGTGATCGAATATTCTATTATTCAATTCAACGGATATCTGACGAATACCTTGCCGCAATTCGAGTAGTCGCGAATATTCGACCCCCAATGTAAGTCTTTAGGAAACCAGTAATAATTTTATGTCGGACCTGTCGGTGACCTGTGGTGACTGAGGAAAATGCTTGAATGGATGGGAAAAGGCTGAAACAGTATGGGCACAGACTGTAGAAGGTGCCTCACTGCATTTCTGGTGTCTTTGAATTACATGCTCAGAGCAGCATGCCACGTTTACGTAGTCGCCAGAACAGCTCTCAAACCAAAGTAAAAGAGTGGAAATTGCTAAGAAACAGTTTCTAGTGCCTAATAACTGTAATAAAACATCAAATCAAGCCCCGATCTCCCAAAACAAAACACTTTAGCATATGTTCACACCTTTCGTTTTTACATTTTTCCTTCTTTTTCGATTAGAAAGGGCTGTAACTTATACATAATATTGGTGCCTGTCTCACACCTACTTTTTTGGGACATATTTGACAGCACTTTAAAAGGTCAGCTACAATGTGAGTGTTGGGATGTTGACTTTGCCCTCCTCCTCCTCCACCAGCACCACCGGTTCCAGTGGCCCTCTACTCAAATTCTATTAAAATGATTCAGAAATGTATGTTTTATGGACAAATGAACGCCATGCTGGGACATCGAAGCTGATGTCGTTGATGATGATTGCATCTGACCAAAATCAGGTTGGGAGCAGGAGGCATCATCGCCTACTTCCTAGATCGAAGTTTGTGAAGCATGCAGCACTGTGGAAGTGGCAGTTGTTTCACTCTGTAACTCAGGCTGTATTCCACTAATGAACACCGAGAATTTAAAACACTTCAGTTTCCCCAGGGGGAAATGGTTCAAACACCATATAGCACAGCATCAGAAGGTATTCCCAACAGCTCCCAACAGCTTTTTATAAAAAAATTGGTAGGATAAGCAACAGGGCTTATGCCAAGGAGTTTAATACATTCAGGTCCCCTAGGGTTTAATGGTTCAGAAACCATGTAGCATCATAAGGTACTCCCAACAGCTTTTTTAAAAAAAATTGGTAGGATAAGCAACAGGGCATAACATGCCAAGGAGTTTAATAAATTCATTTCCCCCGAGGGGAATGGTTCAAACACCATGGAGCACAGCAACACAAGGTACTCCCAACAGCACCCAAGAGCTTATTTTAAAAATTGGTAGGATTTGCAACAGGGCATAACATGCCAAGGAGTTTAATAAATTCAGTTTCTAACACCGCCAAAAGGTCGTGGAAAGCCTCTGTTCCCACAAGCCGATACAGCAACATCTCAAGGGCTATTAATCGTGCAGTGTGTGCAGTAATGGTTTCTGCCCTTGGGTGCGTAGCGGGGTATTTTCGCTTCTTTTCACAGGTCTGTGGTATGGACAACTGAACGGAACGCTGGGACACCTAAGCGGATGTGGTCATTGATGATTGAGTTTGGCCAACATCAGGTTGGGAGAAGGAGGCATCAGCGCCACCTTCTTGCACACCAGTTTGTGAAGCAGGCAGCCCAGGGGAAGTGTCAGAGTTTTGAGTCTGGAAATCGTGTTTTTCACCTAGAAATGGGAACCACCTAGTTGTGTGCTTGGCTAACATATGGTATCTCATGCTGGAAGTGCCCAAGCTGGAAGTATTTATGCATCTGCTAAGCTTGGTCTGACAGAATTGACAAATGGCAACCGTTTGGTCCGAAGAACTCTTGGAAAAAAACTCCCACACAATCGCACCACGGACCCTTAGACTCTGAGATGGCACAGGTGGTGCACGGACCCTTGGACTCTGAGATGGCACAGATTGTGCCCGCACCCTTGGACTCTAAGATTCCACAGGTGGTGGTGTCATGTGCACAGTTGATTGACCTCTGGCAGTGGTCGAAACCCTATCTCTTACAACTTTTTTGCGAGGGCACATGCTCCTCTGAACTGCTGCTCTCACAATCCATGCCACCCATCCATGTTGGATCAGTCACCTCATCATTGACCAGGTCGTCTGAAATTCCTGAAGGTCAACATCTTCGGGAATGGAGGTTTCAGGCTGACCTGAGGGCAACTGTGTTTCATCATCCTCCAACACTTTCACCTGATTGCCCAGCATGTCACGGCCAACAACATGGCTTTCTTGTAGCCTAGGGTGCTCAAAGATCTGTGCATCACTGCACACTACGGCCTCACCTGTGTTGGTGGTGTTGTGCGGTGAGAGGCAAGAAAGGTCAAAGGGTCCTGTAAACAGTTCCTCGGAGTAACCTGCTTTAGTGTCATATGTTTCCTTAGAATACTGATGTTGTGAGGAAGGATGACCAGGCTGAGGATTTGATGGGCCAGCCTCTGGGCTACTCAAGTCTGTCTGTATGGACCCTTTGGATTTGCTACTCGACAAGTAACTGGAGGCATTTTCTGCTAGCCAACTCGTTACCTGTTCGCACTGTTCAGGGCACAAGAGTGCTTCCCCACATGGACAAGAAAATTGGGATAGGAAGGCAGAGGTAGAAAAAGCAGGAACCTTTTTCTTTGGCTTGATCACACTGCTTGGGCGACCACCACTACCATCTCGTCCACGGCCCTTACCCCCTCTTTTTCCCATTTTTTTTGGTTTGATTATTTGAAGGTGCATACTGTAACGTGACCTTTTCTATAGGCAGTGGAACAACACTTATGCCGGGTTGTTAAACTTGTGTTAATAGTTTCTAACGATAGCTGTTTCTGTAAGTCTAAAAACCAAAAGGTACCTTTATTGGACAAACTACCACTTGGAGGAGTCGACAAAGATGTTGTGAATGTCTTTCAGGCCCAAAAGAAAACAAAGTTTGATAACACTTTTATTTTAGTATTGGTTTTTGGCACTCAGACTGTGTTTTAGTAAGAGCAAGCCACTATGTAGGTTATGTAAGATATGAAGCCCCCAAAATTACACTAGGTTGCTGATAAGAAGGTACTGGCCTTAAGGCACAAGTAGTGCCACTGACACCGAGTATTAATAAAAATTGGGTAACACTGAGACGGTGTTTTAATATGAGCAAGCCACTATGTAGGTTGCGTAAGATATGAAGCCCCCAAAATTACACTAGGTTGCTGATAGGAAGATACTGGCCTTGAGGCACAAGTAGTGCCACTGACACCAAGTATTAATAAAAATTAGGTAACACTGAGACTGTGTTTTAATATGAGCAAGCCACTATGTAGGTTCTGTAAGATATGAAGCCCCCAAAATTACACTAGGTTGCTGATAAGAAGGTACTGGCCTTGAGGCATAAGTAGTGCCACTGACACCGAGTATTAATAAAAATTGGGTAACACTGAGACTGTGTGTTAGTAGCAGCAGGCCACTATCTCAGTTGTGTAAGATATGAAGCCCCCAAAATTACACTAGGTTGCTGATAGGAAGGTACTGTCCTTAAAGGCCGCTTTACATGCTGCAATATCGTTACCGATATCGCTAGCGTGCTTACCCGCCCCCATCGTTTGTGCGTCACGGGCAAATCGTTGCCGGTGGCGCACAAAATCGCTTGGACCCGTCACACTACTTACCTGTCTAGTGATGTCGCTGTGACCGGCGAACCGCCTGCTTTCTAAGGGGGCGGTTCGTTCGGCATCACAGCGGCATCACTAAGCGACCACCCAATAGAAGCGGAGGGGCGGAGATAAGCGGGACGTAACATCCCGCCCAGCTCCTTCCTTCCTCATTGCCGGCGGACGCAGGTAAGGTGAGGTTCCTCGTTCCTGTGGTGTCACACATAGCGATGTGTGTTGCCGCAGGAACGACGAACAACATCGTACAAGCAGCAGCAGCGATAATTGGGAACAGGGGAGCATGTCAACGATTCACAATTTTGAACGATTTTTCGACCTTTGTTGATCGTACGTAAGTGTCACATGCAACGACATCGCTAAAGCGGCCGGATGTGCATCACAAATTCCGTGACCCCAACAAGATCGCTTGAGCGATGTCGTAGCGTGTAAAGCGGCCTTAAGGCACAAGTAGTGCCACTGACACCGAGTATTAATAAAAATTGGGTAACACTGAGACTGTGTTTTACTATGAGCAATCAACTATGTAGGTTCTGTAAAATAGGAAGATGCCACCACCAGGATGCTAGTTTGGTGCTATGAAGGTGTTTTGCTTCAGGCACAAGTTGTGCCGCTGACACCTAGTATTAATAAAAATTTGGTAACACTCAGACTGAAAATTGAGATGGTGGCTGATATGGACTACACTACACCTTAACCCATTGTTTTTACAATTTTGGGACCGTTTTTTTGCAAGTTGTAATACCTGTTGCTAGTATAACAGACACAAGGGATGTAGCAGTGCTGAGATTGTTGATTATTAGTTGCAGATGTCAGGACAGCTTTAAATCTCTCCCTGCCTGTGAATAAGCTCTCCCTATATCACACACTGGAGTAACAGACCGTATGCACCACTAATATGGTTACATAGTTACTTAGGTTGAAAAAAGACCTAGGTCCATCTAGTTAAACCTTACTCCACCACTTCTACATTTGGTCACTAAGGGGTACTTTGTACGTTACGACATCGCTACTGCGATATCGTCAGGGTCAAATCGAAAGTGATGCACATCCGGTCCCGGTAATGACGTTGCAACGTGTAAAGCCTAGAAGCACCTATAAACGATCGCAAAAGCGTCGAAAATCGGCGATCTGTGTAGTGTCGGTCATTTCCATAATTTCGCTGCAGCGACAGGTACGATATTGTTCCTCGTTCCTGCGGCAGCACACATCGCTGTGTGTAAAGCCGCAGGAGCGAGGAACATCTCCTTACCTGCATCCTGCCTGCAATGAGGGAGGAAGGAGGTGGGCGGGATGTTTACGTGACGCTCATCTCCGCCTCTATTGGCCGCCTGCTGTGTGACGTCGCTGTGACGCTGCATGATCCGACCCCTTAGGAAGGAGGCGGGTCACCGGCCAGAGCGACGTCGCAGGGCAGGTAATTGCATGTGAAGCTGCCGTAGCGATAATGTTCGCTACGGCAGCTGTCACAAGAGATCGCATCTGCGACGGGGACGGGGACTATCGCGCTCAGCATCGCTACAATTGGCTACGGATGTCGCAGCGTGCAAAGTACCCCTGAGTCATTTATAACCAAAAATGTTGTGTGTACTGAGGAAATCATCCAGCCCTTTTTTAAAAGCTGTTTAGTATCTGCCATTACTGTGGTAGGGCATTCCACAGTCTGACTGCTCTAACTGTAAAGAACCCTTTCCTATTTAGCTGTCGGAATCCCTTTTCTTCCAATCGCAGTGTATGCCCCCTGGTCCTTAGTATTGTCTTTGGAAGAAATAAGTCATGTGCCAGTCCTTTATATTGACCACACATGTATTTATACAAATAAATGAGATCTCCTCTGAGAAGTCTTTTTTCTAAGCTAAACATATCTAACTTTTTCAACCTATCATCATATGTGAGGCCTTCCATTCCTTGTAGTAGTCTAGTTAGCCGCCTTTGAACTGACTCTAACTTCTGAATCTCCTTTTTAAAATGTGGATCTCAAAACTGGATCCCATGTTCTAGATGTGGCCTTACAAGTGATTTACTTCCATTTAATGTATATGCAGCTATAGGATTACTCCGTCCTAGGTGCATTACTTTACATTTATCAACATTAAATCTCATTTGCCAAGTATCTGCCCAGTCTGACATCTTATCCAGATCTTTTTGTAATATTGTTGTAATACTATTGTATGAACTGAGGATTTCGATTGCGTTAGGGCAATGACAACCAGAGACGGGTTCTTGGTGCAAAGACGTTTATAATATGCAACCAACAATATGTACACAGAACAGAACATAAACACAGTAGAACATAAACACAGTAAATACCTGCCAGGTTCAGAGCAAAGGGGAATTCCCGGGGTCACGCTCCGGACTCCCCCAGGGAGACCACCAGGAGCGAACCCCTATACAGTGGCTGTCTGGCGATAACCCAAGAAGGCCTAAATGCGCATCAGCCGGGACACGAAAGGGCAACAGGTATAGTCCAAAAATGTCCATACGGGATGTGAGTCCTAGGGTGGATATGAAACGGAAGGAACCTGGCAAAAGTGCCGACCAGAGACGGCAGACGGAGTCCGGGCACAGCTTGATGAGACCAGGTGAAGTCCAGAGCCAGTGTCGGGTGTTTCAACAGGATCCAAATAGCAATCAGGAACCAAGAGCAGCAGGGCAGGCGTAGACAGGAAGCAGTATACTCAGGCAACTAGACTAAGCTTATGGGCGGGCTTTTAAACAGATGAACAGGAAGTAGGGCAACAGAACAGAAAACTCCATGTTAACAAAGGGCAAGATCCTTCAGAAGAAAACTGGAAATCCCGGAACTCTGACAATTGTACTATCAAGGTCAGTTTTTAATATCCTACATAGTTTGGTGTCATGAGCAAAGACTGACACTTTACTATCAATCCCATCCACAAAGTCATTAATAAAGAGATTAAAAAGAATCGGTCCTAGCACAGATCCCTGCGGCACCCCACTGCTGACTATAGCCCATTTAGAGAATGTACCATTTATGACTACTCTTTGTTTCCTATCTTTTAGCCAGTTCCTTACCCTGTTACATATAGTTTCCCCTAGTCCTTGCTTCTGGAGCTTTAGTATAAGGCTATTATGTGGTACAGTATCAAATGCCTTTGCAAAGTCCAAATAAATCACATCAGCTGCATTACCAATATCCAGGTTTGCACTTACCCCCTCATAGAACCCCAACATGTTGGTTAGACACGACTTATCTTTCATGAATCCATGCTGTTTGTCACTAATTATATAATTTTCTGAAATATATGTTTGCATGTCATCCCTTAAAATGCCCTCAAAAACTTTGCATACTACTGATGTCAGGCTTACTGGACGGTAGTTACCTGGATCCACCCTCTTACCTTTCTTAAATATCGGTACCACATCAGCAATCCTCCAATCCTGAGGCACCAAGCCTGTTACAAGTGAGTCTAAAAAGATGAGATACAGCGGTCTGTTGATTACGGAGCTCAATTCCCTCAATATTCATGGATGAATGCCATCTGGCCCTGGGGATTTGTCAATGTTTAATTTATTCAGACACAGGCGTACTTCTTCTTGTGTTAAATTAATTATATCGGGTGGTGAACTTTGATTTTTCACTTATTAAATGATCCCTGGTACAGTCAGTTCCTTGGTGAACACAGATGAGAAATGCCTATTTAATATCTCAGTCTTATGTTTGTCCTTTATAACTAACTTGTTATTATATTTTAAGGGGCCAATATTATCCTTTGTTATCCTTTTTTCATTAATGTATTTATAAAAGATTTTGGGATTTATTTTAATGTCATTGGCGATTTTTATTTCCGTAGCTAATTTTGCTTGCTTGATTTCTTTTTTACATTTCCTAATGATATTTTTATACTTCTGAAATGCTATTTCTGTATTCTCAGCCTTTAAGATTTTAAACGCCCTTTGTTTTTGTTTTATTATACTTTGTACAGTCTTATTTATACATAGTGGTTTCTTTTTATTCTTGGACATTTTATTGCCAGAGGATTTTTTTTTTTTTGGCCAGTTTAAAACAGGAACGGCTGTCACCTAACTAAGCAATGCAGTAGCGCTGTCCCTATACCTTGTTCTGTGATTTATACAGCTGCTAGCACACAGTGGACACTGTCTTCAGCCCTTACAAGGACTATTTTGGATCGTGCAGCAGGAACACTATCTCATAGAACATACTGCATTGTCCCTATATCTGTTTCTATGATTTACACAGCCGCTAGCAGCTAATGCTAAATATCTTCAGCCCTTAGAAGGACTAGTATTAGTTGGCTGGAGAAACGCTGTCCCGCACACAGTACAGCCTAGCGACACCGGCAGCTCAGGAATTAATGCGTGCACAAAATGGCGGCAGCCTTATATAGCCGCTATGACGCTGTGCGGCCAAGCCAATCACAGTAACACCACAACAAAGATGGCTGCGGCATTACTGTGAGGCCAAGCAACATCAGATGTGTTCATTGGCTGGAAAAAAGCGACAGGAAGTCCAGAAATGAAAATGAAAGTATCGGAGCGAATACCATATTAGCCGCTGGATACCGAATACCTCGAATACCACATTATCCGCCGGATACCGAATAGTGGCAAATATATTCACTCATCCGTAATCCCAAACATAAAGCAAAATCTACAATGGAATGGTTCACAAATAAACGTATGCAGGTGTTAGAATGGCCAAGTCAAAGACCAGACCTGAATCCAATCGAGAATCTGTGGAAAGAGCTGAAAACTGCTGTTCACAAACGCTCTCCATCCAACCTCACTCAGCTCGAGCCATTTGCAAAGGAAGAATGGGCAAGAATTTCAGTTTCTCGATGTGCAAAACTGATAGATACATACTGCAAGCGACTTGCAACTGTAATCGCAGCAAAAGGTGGCACTACAAAGTATTAACTTAAAGGGGCCGTATAATATTGCACACCCCAATTTTCAGTTTATTATTTTTTATAAAAGTTTAAAATAAGCAATACATTTCGTTCAACTTCACAATTATGTCTCACTTGTTGTTGATTCTTCACCATAACATTAAAATTTTTATGTTTATGTTTGAAGCCTGAAATGTGAAAAAAGGTTGAAAAATTCAAAGGGGCCGAATACTTTCGCAAGGCACTGTATAAGACAATTTTACTAAAACGCTGATATCCAGGTCCTATTTTAGCCCCCAACACTGTTTCATAATAGAAAATTTGCCTGTCAACGAAATACAGTCAGGGTGAATTTTTCATTGATTTGCTCATATCAAATTGCCGCTATATTCTGCATTATAGCTTGTAATGGTTGAAATAATTATAAGAAATAAAAACAATAAATAATGACAAAGTAAACAATAACTTAAAGTGAATAAAGTCATAGATAAGTGAATATAATCACAAGTGAGGTTGGTAGCATGAAGATTTACCAAAGTTTTCCCTTTCTTGTTCCCCAAATTGAATTACCAGATAACGAATGTAGCTTGTTGGACTACTGGTGTGTCATAACGTTGCGACATGGGAATTAAAAAATCTAACAAAGCTAAAATGTTTCCATATCGAGATGGTTAAATGCCAATTAACTGTGTTGATTGGACTGAATAGATGTTTTGCAGGAAAGGGATTTGTACGGCAAGTGAATCTGAAGCAAGCGCAGGGATTAGGGGCACCTAGTGCTATGAATATGTAAATTGATTCCCATTTGCTTTCCAATGAGAAGTTTAAGAGGCCAAAAGAGAATATTACATTATGTTTGACACACTATTAACAAAATGCTTGAGTTATTATTGGTTCAATTTAAACCTTGAACAAATGTTATTTAGGCTTTCAGATCAGTTGTAGCATTTCCTTCCCTTGTGTCGTCTCACTGCAGATCTTGGTTTAATTAGTATGGAAAGATGTTGTTCCGCCAAAATGGAGCACTTAAAACACAAGCATGAAAAGCTCTTATGTCCCATCACACATGTAATTGTCACTGGGGAAGTCATGGGTATTTGTTAGTTTTATAAGCCCAAATTAACTGCCATCAAACTGTAAATATATCCAAAGACATAGGTGGTCTAAGGCAGTGTGCTTCACCCTGTTATGTAGACCTCACTGACGAAACCCCAAGTGGTTGAGAAAGCAGCTTTGACAGAAAATATTATAAATAATAAAAATAATAATAATAATAATAATAATAAAATAATAAATGTGCACAAATATCTTTAGCCATGTTGCTAAACAAGAGTGTGAGGTCCACGCAAGGTCTAATATTTTCTCTCAATAGTGACAGATCTAATATTATAATTTATTTTAAAGCACCATTCATTTCAGGTTACTGTACATGTGAATAGAATTTACATATACGAAAAAATATAAAGAAAATACAAACAAGTACAATTAACAAACTACTACTAGTGACAGATTGGCAAATAGAGGGAGAGGAACCTGCACTGGTGCATTTACAATATACTGCATTTAAGGCACTTGTGAGGTGGGCAAAAAGGTGGACTTTTTTAACATGGTAAGGGGGTCGAGTGAGATAGAAAAAAACTCAATGAGGTCAGTTTTGTTTGTTGAGTTTTTGAAATTGTGATGTGAAGCAGGATATAACCAAAAGACACTCTGGGATTCTGGACAGTGGAGAGGTAACATCTGTGCCAGAAAGATAGATTTGTTAGCTATTAGCATATAGGAAGTACTAACAAGGCCAATGCCAAAGGTATAGATGGAAATCAGTGAGGACCCCAGGACAGCCTTAAGAGGTAAGAAAAAGACTGCTGGCACATCCTACCTATCTAATGTGAACAGGTGCAAACTCAACATTAAAGAAAGTAACAAAAAGGAGACAGTTGCACTCTGTAGTACTAAGATATGGGGAACAATAAATATGGGAATATAGACATGCATTATTGCTATGAAAAACATGCAAAACCTGAGATACTTATCACACAAAAATGGCCAGTTTTATGTGAGCCCAACAGCCAACGGCAAGGCAACCTCTTTTTTTGTGTCCCTCCCCACTCTAGTGAGAGACACCAACAGAGAGATAGCAGGATGAGGAGTAAAGCTAGGTTCACACACAATGACAACGACGTCGCTGTTACGTCACCATTTCCTGTGACGTAACAGTGACCTTAGATGATCGCTAGTAAGCTGTCAAATATGTAATTTTAAGCAGCGACGGAGCAGCGATCATAGCGACCTCGGCGGTCGTTGTGCAGTGTCACGCACGTCGCTATGCGACGACTCAGACCTTGATAGAGGCATGGTGTTTACCCCTAGACATGTTTTGCGTTGCCTCTTTTCACGCCCCTCTGTTCCGATTGGTGATCGCTAAGGCATCTTTGTGTTGCCTTTTTTCACGCACCTCTATTCTGATTGGTGATCACTACAGCGGTGCCTGATTGGGTGACCGTGCCAAACAAAGGAAGGCGCAGTAGTGCTTTCATTCATTCTATTTCATTTCATTCAGATCCACAAAGAACGACACACTAGCGACACCAGACAGAGAATCTACTACGTGGAACAAAGAATGGAACTTAAAGAATGAAATCACTGTAACACCTTTGGCAAAGTACCCAATCGGAATGCTGTTGTAACCACCAATCGGAGTCAAAAGGGCGTTGCAAAATACACTGCAAAAACACGCCCTTGTCCTGCCTTCAGTCCTACGTCACTGCCTTCAGCGTCGTCGCGACCGTCGTTGCTGCGGTGTCAAACAGAAGGATGCTGAGCTTATCATCATGGTGCAGCAGGATAGCAGCGATCAAAAAATGACCTGGAATATTCAGGAGCGAGCAGCGATTTCGCAGCAGGGGTCTGTTCGTTGTTATGTGTCACACACAGCGACGTCGCTGTTGAGGTCGTTGCTACGTCACAGAAAATGGCGACTTAGCAGCGATGTCGTTGTCGTCGTCGCTGTGTGTGACACCACCTTTAGTGTAGGAATACGTTGCTAAATGTACAATTAATGAAGTATGAAGATAATCAGAAAAATTACAAGATTGTGATGCCAAGACATGAAAGGATCCATAATTAGGGGAAGTGCTTGACTGTGTTAAAGGTAGAGAAAAGGTGTAGGAGGAGTATAGAAAATTGTCTATTGGCTTTAGCAGGTTAATTGTGACTTTGGTTAGGACCATATATGTAAAATTGTGGGAACAGAAAACATAGTGCAGTTGGTTGAAGAGTGTGTTGTATGAGAAGTGGGAGGAGACATTGAGGTAAACATGGTGTCCGAGGAGTTTTCAGGTGAATGAGCAGTAATATGGAGCAATAGCTAAAATTAGAGGGCACGTTAAAGGATAGCTACTTCAGTATTAGTTGATGGTTTAAGCTGGGTTTACACACTGCAACATCGCAAAGGACATCACTGTAACGTCACCGGTTTTGTGACGTAACAGCGACCTCCCTAAGTCTCTGTTGAGTCGCTGGTGAGCTGTCAAACAGGCAAACCTGGCCAACAACGCAACAGCGATCCGGACCTGCAGAGCGACCTAGCTGGTTGTTGGGGACGTTGATAAGCAGCTTTTTGAAAGGGAAGTTGCTAACAAAGTCGCTGCAAAGTCTTTCACACACTGAAACTTTCTAGCGATGCATGCTGCACAGCGGGAAACAAAGGACCTAGGAATGGTCCTGAACGATTTGTAGCAATCAGCAACTTCACAGCAGGGGCCAGGTCACTGATGTGTTTCACACACTGCAACATCGCAAACGACATCGCTATTGCGTCACAAAACCGGTGACGTTACAGCGATGTCGTTTGAGATGTTGCAGTGTGTAAACCCAGCTTAAGTGTTTAAGAGATTAAAGGTAAACAGTGTTTAATGATATGATAAAGAGATGTATTAAGGCTGGCATAAGTACAGTGGTAAGGTAGGGGATAAGGTGGGATGGGATATAGATAACTTCACTAGTGGTGAGATGTGATTTTGAAAGAGTAGAGAGCATTTCTTTATTAATAGCAAGGCAGAATGTCATGGGAAAGGATTTTGGGTAGTGATGGGTGATCCCCCCGATGGTTGGGAACGGGAGCCTCACCCTATCGTTTAGTAAAGATCGGGATTGAGATAACATGATCTTGCGCCTGATCACCAATTTCGGCTTTTACAGTTATGAGATGGGGTGGGTGGGGCTATAAAATAAAGAATATAGTTAATAATAAACATTGTCATTATACTTACCGCTCCCGCAATGCGTCCTGCAGACCCTGTGTCTCGGCACTTCTGCTTCCGAGTCCGATCATTGTTATGCCCCTGGATTAAAGGACCCTCCATGACGTCATAGCCATGTGACCAGTCTGGTGTAAATGTTGTACAGACATTGGCTTACAGACTGGTAACATGACTATGATGTCATCGAAGGTCCTCACTGTCAGGCTGCTTCTCGCTCTGTACAGAGTGATGTAGTGGAGCTGACAATTCTCTCTCTGCTTCTCACTTTGTATAGACTGTGTCTGTACAGAGTGATGAAGCAGAGCTGACATGGCTCTCCCTGTGGATTACGTCGGACTAAGGAGTTTTTTATAATAAAGATGAAGTCTCTAAATGTTTTTTTTGTTTTATTTCTAATAAAAAAAATCTCTGTGTTGTGTTTTTTGTACTGTTTGTTAGAAATTCATGGTGGCAATGTCTAATTTGCTGTGACACCATGATTTTCGGGCTTAGTACTATCTAAGAATACAAAGCTGGTATCAACCCCTTTATTACCCAGCGTGCCACCACATTAGGACCGCTGGATGAGCCGGGAAAGCGCCTGGTAATGGCGCTAAGAAACATTGCGCAATTTCCAGGGGCAACTACGGGCTGCTGAGAATCCCAGTCTCCAGCTGCCTGGGTTTATCTGAATGGCGATCAAAATATGGCGGGAGCCCACACATTTTTTTCTTATTATTTTTTTAAAATAATTAAAAAAAAATGGGCTTCCCTGTATTTTGATTGCCAGCCAATGTAAAGCCAGACAGATGGGGTAGCAGCCCGTAGCCATCCGCTTTATCTGGCTGAGAATCAAAAATACTGTGGAGCGCTAAGTCATTTTTTAAATGTGAGTGATACCAGCACCATCCCCTAATGATGATTAATTTGAGGGAGGTGATAGAAGCTATGGGGGGCACTGCTGTCATTCACCCGGCTTCTATCACCTCTCAGAAATGAATTGTCATCAGCAGCAGCACTGGAATACTTTCTTGTAAATGCAGGCTAGTAGTATTACAAAATAAATTTAAAGTAAGATAATTATTCACAGTAAGATAATTATGCAACCATTCTTTTTACTATAAGGTGTCCCTTCATAAGCAAATATTGAATGAACAAATAATTTCACAGTGTGTTTATGGCAGTGTTCTTAATAAAATACATTAAAAATATGTAGTTGAGGCTGAATAATATATTCTTAAATCCTCTTTTTTTCGACAGCACATAGAAATGTGTCAGGAAAAATGGCCAGGGTTAACCTCAGCCAAACTAAAACATATGTACAGATCTAGAAATGAGTTCTGCTGGAAATGTAGACAAAACAAAGGCACCTTCTTACACATATGGTGGAATCACCCTGGGATCCAATTGCCTTAGCACTAGCAGCCAGTTTTTAACAATATACATTATATAGAAGAATAAAGTTACCTCTTTGTGTCTGATCGGGTGTCAATGTTTACATAAGATTTTCTTACTTGGCTGTAATATTGGATGTAACCTTGAATTTCTGTTTATCAATATTATCACTAGTATATATCCATTGTTACCTTCTGCAGCTGTCATCATATACTCTATATAGTGTCTCCAGTATATTTTCATTAAGCGTAATCTCACTGCAGTGACGAAAGTAATCATGTTTTTTTGTCTGTACTTTTACTGTAAGTTAAAAAGACATATATAGTGGGGAAAATAAGTACCGTATTTGCTACAATGATGATTTTGCAAGTTTTCGCACCTACAAAGAACGGAAGTTTATAATTTTTATTATAGGTACTCTTCAACTTCAACTCTGACAGACAGAATAAAAAAAATCCAGAAAATCACATTGTATGATTGTTAAATGAAATACGTATTTGATCACCCACCAACCAACAAGAATTCTGGCTCTCACAGACCTCTTATTTTTTTCTTTAGGCCCGCAACACACATCCGTCGAAAACGTGCGTGTTTGGTCCGTTTCCGTACATACCGGAGATACGGCCAAACGTGCACATATGTTAATGTATGATGAAACTCAGACAAGCGTGTTTTTATTTTGTCCGAGTGATCGTGTGCGTTCCACGTATTTGCCTCCGTTTGGCACGGAAGCATGTTCGTTTTTGGGACGGAGCACGCACACACGGACATAATGTTAGCCTATGGGAGTCCAAATAAAACGTTCCTTGCACGGATGTGTGTTTATGTTGTCCGTAAGAAATGTCCGTGTGTGATGCAAAATGTCGTTACTACATATCGGAAGACATAGTAGCGGGATGAGAATGAACTCGGGTGAACTTCACCCGACTTCATTGTCATGCCGCGGCTCTGTCTGTGTGCCGTGTACTGATTAGCGGTCACCTGTGGGGATTCACCGGTGACTGCTAATCCCCCGAGTGACTGAAGTGTCCCCCCTCTCTCATACTCACCGATCCCCGATCACCGGCGCTGCACGGCGTTCACACTGCTCCGGCGGCTTTTCCTCTTTTGAAAAAGCCGGCCGTTCATTAAACAATCTCTCAGGATGGGGAGCCCCACGTTATGGGGAGCCCTCCAGCCTAACAATATCAGCCAGCAGATGCCCAGAATTGCCGCATACATTATATGCGACAGTTCTGGGACTGTATCCGGCTCTTCCCGATTTGCCCTAGTGCGTTGGCAAATCGGGGTAATAAGGAGTTATTGGCAACCCATAGCTGCCAATAAGTCCTAGATTAATCATGTCAGGCGTCTCCCCGAGATACCTTCCATGATTAATCTGTAAATTACAGTTAAAAAACAGACACACCCGAAAAATCCTTTATTAGAAATAAAAAACACTAACAAATTCCCTCATTACCAATTTATTAACCACAACAAAGCCCTCCATGCCCGGCGTAATCCACGGTCCTCCAGCGTCACATCCAGCTGTGCTGCATGAAGGTGACAGGAGCAGCAGAATACACCGCCGCTCCTGTCACCTCCACGCAGCAAATGAGGTGAGTAACGCGATCAGCTGAGCTGTCACTGAGGTTACCCGGTGGCCGCCACTGGATCCAGCGGTGGCCGTGATTAACCTCAGTTCATTCTCAGCGCGCGACTCTGTCTGCTGTCAGCCGGCATGTATCAACAACATTTAACATCACACACGGACATTTCACACGGACAACACACACACACGTCAGTTAAGTTTCACACGCATACACGGCCATTCCACACGCACACATGGTTACCATACGCCGGACACACAGCCACCACACGTGCGTTATTTACGGACCAAAAAACGGATTACGGACATGAAAAACGGCCCGTATCACACGTGCGCTGTTTTCAAGGATGTGTGTTTTAGGCCTTAAGAAGCCTTCCTACTCTGCACTCATTACCTGTATTAATTGCCCCTGTTTGAAATCGTTACATGTATATAAGACACCTGTCCACACAATCAATCAATCACACTCCACCCTCTCCCCCATGGCCAAGACCAAAGAGCTGTCTAAGGATACCAGGGACAAAATTGTAGACCAGCACAAGGCTTGGATGGGCTACAGGACAATAGGCAAGCAGCTTGGTGAGAAGGCAACAACTGTTGGCATAATTATTAGAAAATAAAAGAAACACACAATGACTGTCAATTTTTCTGTTTGGGGCTCCATGTAAAAAAGAAGCATGGTGGGCAAGAGATTTCTATAAATCCTATTCACAATATCCTTACTGTACTGCACTGCATTTTGGACGCAGTGAAAATACACTGTGTTCAAAATGCTAATAAACCTGATTGGCACATACCCTTAGGCCCCTTCACACGTCAGTGATTCTGGTACGTATTTTGCCATTTTAATACATACTGGAATCATGAACATACCCAGAACCATTAAAATCAATGGGTCAGCGCACATATCAGTGAATTCTCATGGACCTTGTGCCTGTGTGGCACACATGCATGTTCATGTGTTCTGCATGGAAACAAGTCCGTTTTTCTCTGGCACCACTGATGTCACACAGACCACACAGTGGTGTGATCAGGCAGCACAGGAGACATCAGCACCAGGGAAAGTGACACTGGTGAAAGGTGAGTATAAAAGTTCCTGCTCTCCATCTGCTATCACTGATAGCACACAGAGAACACACGTGTGCCAAAATCACGGCACACAGAGGGACATACGCACCTTCAACATGTCAGTGAAAAACGTGTGTGTTTTCATTGATGTGAGAATGGGGCCTTCTAAGTTTTCAAGTAAAAATGACAAAACACTCAAAAAAGACACTCGGGCATCTTCCAGATGTTGTTTTGAGCCTTCTTATTATCTTAAAAACCTGAAAAATATTTTTTTTTAGCACTTGGTGACTTTCGAAACCTAAAGTGATTAAACAATGCTGAAAATATTGAACATATGAACAAGTCGTTTTTATATCAAAATGTGTGTGTTCATTTTTTGTAGTGTTGCACTTTTTCAAGCAATTTTAGCAGGAGAGTACACCTGAAAAAGATGTTTTGTACACATACCTTAAGACTACACAAGATTTCTACATCTCTATCCCATTTTAAGGGCTAAAATCTCATATGAATAAATAATACTACACGTCTTTGGGACATGAAAAGTATGGTTCCAGTCCAAATCTGTAGCAGAAAGCAATTCATCATGCTACCTGTGAAGCTTAACAACGTGATTAAGTCAATATTGTGCCATGTCAAGAGTCTATTATACTGCCATTTGATATGTTGAACCTGTTTTTGGAAAGAGGTTGTGTGTGAATATTTCGTCTTTTCATATCCTCTTTATTATCAGAAAATTTAGTCATAACAATTATATTTCTCCAGGATTAAACCTACTAGCATTGCAGTCAGAGCTTAAATGTTACTTGACCTCTAATATGAAACTGGAATAATTTTACCACATACAATTGCTAATTTAAAATGTAGTCGTCTGGCATTATAAAGTTGGGAATTGAGGGATATTTTAATATTTTATGAATTGAATTAATTATTTGTTATTTTTGTTAAATGTACCCGAAAGCCTTCAACATCCTTACCTGGTTCTTATCCAGTGACATCAGCGTCTGCTGGCAGGAAGGGCCGCTCTTACTCTGCAGGTGGCATTAGCAATGGAGGGGAAGGCTATGTCAGAGTTACACTGAGGTCACACGGGGATTAGTGTGAGTCCTAGCATGACACTCAGCTCACACTCACAGCACAGCGGGAGCCAAGTGTCATGCGAGTGTCATGCGACTGTGGTCCGATCGTGTGATCAGACCACAGCTGCGGAGGTTAGGGCTGGCGCTGCATAGGGGAGGGAGGGATTTATCTCCCTATTTCTTCCATTGCCAGCTGATGCAAGAATTGCACTGCACTTCTGTTACACCAGTGTAATGCAAGTGCAATGTGATGTTTCTCTCGCCCCCATAGACTTAAATGGCTGTGAGTGAAACAGGATTCCATTGCACCCACAGCATGCTGCGATTGTTTTGGTCCGATTAGGGCTGAGAAAATAATCGCTTATGGGAGCGGGCCCATAAAATAATATTGATCCGAGTGGAATGCAATTTTTTTATTTCATTCCATTCACTCCGTATTATTCATCGTGTGTGCTGATCCTTACTAAACAGCACAGTCACGGTCCAGCCAAGTGTATTGGTGTGGCTGGGACTTGTTTATTCAAGGAGTGTGTGTGCTTCTATTAAAATCTCATTTAAAGCACCATTACAGTATTTTTTTCAGAGCTGCTTTAAATCTAAGCTACCTGCCCCTAGTAATATACTCATCAGCAGTGATGCACGTACCTGTGTCCGTTGTCACCACCTCAGATACCGGGTTAGGGCTCAGTGTGCATGATCAAAAGAAAAGTCCTGGGCACTTCCGGTCATGCGCACTAGACATCTCTGAAGCCTAGATGCGTACACCCGGCTTGATAGTGCGCATGACCAAAAGTTCGGTGACTTCTGATCATGCGCACTGATCCTAAGCCCGGTGTCTGAGGCCATGATAACGGACACAGGTATGTGCGTCCCCGCTGATGACGCTCGGCAATGGGCATTAAATAGCATGTTAGCACACCCCTGTAGGCGTGCTGACATGCTAAGAGGGCGGACTAGTCGGTAGAAGTAACGCCCTTGCAACTAGTCCCTGTGCTTATTAACATATCATAAAGGCGCTTTAGAAATACTTTTTCTAAAGATTTCTTTATTTATGTTACTAGATGCTGGGACAGTCAGGCAGGGATTAGATATATGCACCCAGAACTGCTCGTGGTTCTGGGTGCATATTGCACCTAACAGGTTCCCTTTAAGGATTTTCCACCTTCTAGTTGGTTTCTACAATATTTAAGTTCTAATGACCATATTGACATATGAATATACAGGGCTCAGCATAAATGAGTACACCCCTTTTAAAAAGAACAACTTTGATCCATATATTACTGAACACAAGAACAACTTCCAAAATTTTGATAATCTGAGTTTCATAGAACATTTTTTTCACCCATAAAATAAAAGTAAGGTTCATTAAATTTTAATTACAAAACCTTAAATTTTGCTCACATTAGTTGATGCAAAAATGAATACATCCGACAAAAAACAACTCCATCTAGTATTTTCTATGACCTCCATGATTTCTAAAGACAGCAACAAGTCTTCTTGGTATGGCATTAACAAGCTGGCGATATAATGCATAATCTTTTTCAATTCTTCAAGAATGAGCTCTTTTAGAGCCTGAATGCTGGATGCTCAACTCGACTCTTCAGATGTCACCATAGGTGTTCAATTGGCTTCAGATCAGGAGACATACTAGGCCACTGAACCACCACCACTCATACAACCACACAGAAGGACACTGCCCCACCATTCGTTTTTTAAATACCTTTTTCTACATGCGTGGTGTCTACAGTAATATAAAAGGGTCACAAAATAAACAATTGATTATTCCAACTCCCCCAAGGCTATGTGTACTCTGATAAATGGATGTCACACATTTGCAAAGCTTTTGCTAGTAGGGTATGGGATTACTTTTATTTAAATGTATTTTCCAATGCTTCATTAAGTCTAAATGTTAGTAAGGCAGACTGGAACTGGTACACAGGGGATTAGATGTATTCCCTTGGTCTGTCCCTGTGCAGGAGTGCGCCCGACCCACCTCCCTATATGAGCAGTAGTTGGCACAATACACCTGATTTACTATGTACAGTCAAGGGTAGCATCCTATCATTCATTCATTCATTCATTCATTCAACAAACTGACTGGTTCATTATTATGTAGAAATATACAGGTACATTTGTGAATGAGGGTAATGAAATATTTGCATGTTACAGGTGGCCCTCTGGTACCCCAGTCCGACACTCGTGCTACAGAGTTAAAGGGGTTTGCCCACAAAGTTAATTTTAAAGTTGATATCAAGCAATAGATCTTAGAATAACAATATTTTCCACAATTGGATGTGTTTAAAAAAATCTTCCTGAGCTGATATAATCTTCTTAATGTGCCGCAGCTATGTACTGTGTAATATCTGTTTCTGACAAAGACGTGGTCTGAACTAGAAAAGAACGAACCCGAATGGTAATGTTCAGGTTTCGTTCCAGACACCCATTGTCTGGTGCTGAACCCCGAACACAGACTTGTAAACGAAAGTCTGTGTTACTGTGGTAGAAAGGCTGCAGCTCAGTCAGTCAAAAAGCTTTAAGGCTGTGGACACTTACAGACCTATCACAACCATGCCAAAAGCCTGGTAGACAGTGCCCCAACAGCCTGCTACATACTGTCCTAAGAGGCTTGTGAACAGTGCCCTAATGGCCTTGCTCATACTGCCCTAATGGCCTGGTGCATACTGCCCCAAGAGCCTGGTAGACAGTGCCCCAACAGCCTGCTACATACTGCCCTAAAAGGCTTGTGCACAGTACCCTAATGGCCTGGCTTATACTGCCCTAATGGCCTGGTGCATACTGCCCTAAGAGCCTGGTGCACAGTGCCCCAACAGCCTTGTGCACAGTGCCTTGACTGCCTGGTACACAATGCCCTAAACACAGCCTCATCTCTGGGGGGGAAAAATGGGGAGAGCGTCAAATGGGAAAACGTGGATGTGGCCTTGGTGATGCTGGTGGTTGTGGTGTAGCTGGTGTGCAAAAGCACAGTAGCCAGCCTTTAGCCAGTACATCGGCTGCTACTGCCACCATGTAGATGAACTGAACACACAAAAACCAGCTCAAAGAAGTTCCTTGGCATTGCATTTCTTCAGGCAATGTGTTGACGATAAGATACGGGTGGCTTGCATGCTCTGCTGTGAGAGCCTTAATCGAGGCATAAATGTTCTAAATTGGAGCACCACCTTCATGACGTGGCATCCGAATTCAAAGCATGAGCTACAGTGCAGTAGACACCTGAAAAACCAGGAAACATCTGAGGCTACTCCTGCTTTCTTTTCTGCTGCGGTCTCGGCATCTTCTTCCTGTTCATGATGAACAGGGCCATCTGCCTCCCCGCAAAGAGAGGACTTTATAGCATCACCACCAGCAATGTCCTCGAGCATCTTCACACCATCCCATGGAAGGACCCAGCTGTCCATCCCTCAAACCCTGAAGAGAAATAGGAAGTACCCCACTAGAAACCACGAGCACTGGTCCTGAATGACAGCATTTCAAAATTTCTGGCCTTTGAAATGCTGCCATTCCAGCTGATGGAGAAGGAAAGTTTTAAAGAAAACCTGATGTGTGTGGCTATTCCACAGTACATTTTTCCCATTCCCTAATACATTTCCAGGTGGGCTATCCCTGTGAGGCACACACATGTTGCAGAACTTGTCAGGTGTGAGCTGCGCAAGACCATCAGTGGCAAGGACCACATAACCACCGATAAAAGGACCAATAAGCATGGGCAGGGAAGTTATATCTATCTAACTGCCAACTGGCTAAATGTAATGATGGCTAGGTCATGAAATGTAGTGATGGCTAGGCATTCTGGTGCATGTCCTGCCACCACCGAAGATTGCTGGACCTCAACCCCAGGTAGGTAGTGTGCAATAACAGGCAATATCTCGCAGCAGCTCTGGGCCCACCTGGGTTGATGCACATCTCTTGCCTGACGCATGTGTTGAAATTGATGGTGCAGAGCTTCTTTAAGAATTATCCACATATGTCAGAACTGCTGCTGAAAGTGCAAGTCATCAGTGTACGCTTTGGCATTGTCACCCTGCTGCTGTTCACCTGTCTACACTGCTGCATTACTTCTGCGTTCCTGCTCACCGCCTCATATGCGACATAACTACAAGGTCAAACTCCACCTCCTATATGCTGTAGAGATGCTGCAAGCAGCAGGCGATAGTGGTGTTCCAGCTGCACCATGCATGAGAGAGTTGCTCTGCAGAACAATACCATTTCACCACAAACAAGTGGGCCTCCATGCAGAATAGGTGTGCTGTGTTGCGCTGCTTTCAATACTCCATCATTAGCATTACTATCCCATTTCTATAAGTGCTTGAAAAATGCTTTAGGCAATGATGGATGAGGTGGTGGTAAAGGAGAAAGAGGGGGAGGAACAAGGACCATTCACACCATTATCAGGCCAGTTGTCCACACATGGCTCGGAGGGGGGGTTACTGTACCAACAGCGGCCAGGTACACAACTGTCCAGCCAGAGGACAGTTTTGGAGGATAAAGAGGAGAAGGAAAATGTTCATAGCAGGGTGGAACTCAAAGCAGCTCATAGGCATCACTGGAGCACATCTGGGTGCAAATCGGAGGACACAGACCATATGTGACGCCCTGGACTAGCCAGGTAGTCACAAACACAACATCACACACACCCCCTCCCCTGGATAGTTAACATCAGTCAAACAAAATCCTTGTTGCCTCCTCCAGGGTCTGATGTCCACACCAGGTGGGGTGGAGCCAGGCGGTTGGCCCCACCCACCGAGGAGTTCACAGGCCTGGAGGCGGGAAAAGCAGTTAGTTAAGTTTGGAGGTCAAGTGCAGTGGAGCGGAGAAGTGGAGTAGAGAAACTGTTAGTGTCTGGGTAGGAGCCCAGGCACTGTCAGCAAGGTCGGCAGACGGTGGTGGCCGTCTGCAGGAGGTGGTGCTAGTCAGCGGAACCGTAGGACCGGGGACAGGTGGTGGCCCGCCGGTACCGAGCCGGGGAGCAGATCTGCACCAAGCACAAAGGCAGGGCCATCAGACCCCGACCAGGCTAGCAGCCGCCGACAACAGTCAAATCCGATAAAGACCGGAACCCCAGGGGTTCCCTAACACCCAAGACCCGACAGAAGGCAACCGTCGACACAGTGAGGATAAAAAGCCACCGCCATAGGCTAGAAATCCAAGGGCCAGCGCCTGCAAGCATAACGGGCTCCTTCGGTACATACACGCCGGGGAGCGGACTACCAGTGGGAAACCATCAAAGTCAATTCATACACAGCGGTGCAGGAAAAAAACAGCCACCATCAACCTGTCCGGGGAGAGCAAAGACACTGCAGCCGGCTGCGGGACCCGTCCATCCAGCCGTTTGGTTTACCAGAGACTCTGTGAATTTATGCCTGAGTGAGTACAACAGTGCGATCCGGCACTGCGCCGCGCTTCCCCTGCAACCCTGCACCCTGGCCTGTCCTGCCTCCCCGTATCACCACCGGGCCCTGGAATCACCAACCCCTACCCACGGAGGGGGAACCAACATCCTAGCTGCTCCCTGCCATCGCTCCCGGGATCCCCGTCACCAGCAGCGGTGATGCCCATTATCACCACGACCCGTGGGTGGCGTCACGGACTATTCCCCCAAACAAACCACCCCTTTTCACTCGTGGGTGAGGAGCACTGCTCGAGTCCCCGGGTCCGGCCCACCGCTCGAGCCACCGAGCAGCAGCAGCCCCGGATCCGAGCGTAGCGAGTGCGGCCCCTCCGCCCGCGACACATACACCTCTAATAATAATAATAATCTTTATTTCTATAGCGCCAACATATTCCGCAGCGCTTTACAATTCAGGAGGATCATATACAAACAACAGTTATAGAAAATACAATATTTAGAGGGAAAAAAAAAGACAACCCTGCTCGTGAGAGCTTACAATCTACAATGAGATATGGGGGGGTGGGGGCAAGGTACAAGTGCTTATTTACAATGACAATCCAGCCATCTCACGTAAATGGGGGATAGTTCTTACGAAGAACAGCTTGTTGTTGCCTCTAGGTGGTCTGGCACACATGAGCCGATACATGCTGCAGTGCCTGCGCAATGATAATTGCGTTGCCTGGATTGTTACCAGTGCTGAATACTAGCTGGCCACCCTGTGACGCCCTGGACTAGCCAGGTAGTCACAAACAGGCCCTTGCACAAACACCCGTCCCCTAACAAGGTAACAGCAGCCAACTTAAAAACCCTGAGTCACCCCTCTCAGGTCTTGCCGTTCGAACCAGGGGGCGGAGCCAGGCGGTTGACCATGCCAGCCGAGGAGTTCGGATAGCCTGAGGGGAGAAAAACACAGCAGATCTGTTAGGAGGGAGAGGAGAGTAGTCCAGCGGGAAAAAACGTCTGTCAGGGATCTGGGTCGCAGCCCGGATACCCTGTGGCCAAGAGGCAGATGGTGGTTGCCGCCTGCAGGAGCCGGGAAGATGGCTGGTGGAACCGTAAGGGACCGGGACAGGGTAGTGGCCCGCCGGTACCGAACCGAAGAACCAACTGGAAACCGGAGCACCAGGAAGGGTATTCAGACCCAGAACGAGGCCCAGAAGCCACTGGACCAAGTTGAATTCACTGATTGGGGTCTGGACTTTTGGTCCTTTCCCACCCAAGTCTCAACTGAAGACAACAGTCCAACGAGGGGGATAGAAAGCCACCGCTCAGGCAGAGAGATCCCACGGGCCAGCGTCTGCGGGCAAATGGGCTCTCCCAACACACACACAAAGCCGGCGAGCAGACTACCGTCGCTGAGACATAGGCAGTCAAAATCTACAAAACGAGGTGCAGGAGAAAGGCGGGAACCACCGAACCGGGTGGGGGACCAGACGCAGCTGGCTGCGGGCGCCGACCACCATCCTTTTGGTTTACCAGAGACTCCGGTGTATCTGTCATAGTGAGTACAACAGTGCCCTCGGGCTGCGCACCGCACTAACACGCCCGCACCTCGCAACTACCGGGCCCCAGGAACATCACCACCTGCCCACGGAGGGGTCAACACCAGGCTGCACAACACCGTCCCCGGGAGCCTAGTTAACGGCAGCGGTGGTGTCCACACTCACCACAACCCGTGGGTGGCATCACGAACTTAAATTCCTAAACACCACGGCCCCGACCGTGAAGCTCCCCACCGAAAACCACCCCCATCGAGAACGCCAGCATCCCCTTGCCGAGCGACATGATCCCCGGGTCCGGAGGTGCTCGAGCCACCCACCAAACGAGCTCGGACCCGAGTGGCTCAGCTACAGCCGAGCGCGGGGCAGTACACATCGACTCTTCTGGCGTCACGAACAGGATTGAACCCATCCACTTACCGGTGGAAGTGCGCCTTGAAGTAGAAGTCAGCGGTGACCCGTTGAAAAATTGCAGAATCCGTCATCTTTGGGCGCGAAGTTTCCCGCCAAAGTCGTCTGCCCCGCGAAAAAGAGCGGGAGAGTGAAGCCCTGCCCCCTGGGAACAGAGCGGTGCAGGAAAGCACGCGGCTGAAAAGTAAAACTGAACGGAAAGAGCGCCAAGTGCCGCGAAAAGACCAAGGGGGAGCAAAGAGAAGATGTCCGCACCTAACGTGGATGGCGGAGGGGTGCCGGCCGCTGGAGCGGCGGCACCCGATGAGGGGAACGTGGTGGCCCACGCTCCGGTCGCACGAGCGCGGGAGGCTGTGGGTCTGGTGGTCGCTCAGGTAATGCCGATCTCCTTGCCCTATGTGCCCGGTGCTGCCTGGCTACCCCAGTACAATGGGAAGCCTGATGCGTTTCAGGTGTTCCGGAAAAAGATATGCACGATCCTTGATTTGTATGCCATGACTGGGAGACAGCGTGCGACGGTAGTGGTTGGGCAGCTGACCGGCGCGACCGAGCAGGAGGTGAAGACCTGGGCAGACGTGGACCGGGCCTCGGTGACCACTATCTTTGAGAAACTCCAGACTGCCTTTGAAACCCGCACTGACGCCAAGTTGCGAATGCAGTTCTACCAATGTCGGCAGAGGCCTGTGGACAGTATAAGAGACTATGCCTTGCGCCTGCAGACGGCCCTCCATACGCTGAAGCGGGTGGACACCATCAACGAGGCCAACAGCAACAAGATGCTAGTGGAGGAAAGAGTAAAGTGCAAAATCTATACTTTATTAGAACAGACACAACAAGACAAGTTAAAAGAGGTATACTACCAAGTCAATAGGGATACAAGTAGTAGTCGGATTGTCATGACAGATTGCAGCCCAAATATTGTATATAGATTCTACCAATAATGGAGTAGAGGATAGATGAAATAAGGACTGGCCAAAGTCTTTAGTCAGGACTACAAAGAGTAAAGGGAGTGTGAACAGGGACTATATGGGATTGCGGTGCAATTAAGTCATCACGGAGTCTCCAGCAGGAGGCGAGGAGGGGCCGTGGTGGCTAGTAAATGAGGCACCAATAGTAATCAGTTGTACAATTCAAGTTACATGATAAATAAAGTGACTATTGTAGCAAGGCACAGAATGAAGTATACTTCGCTTACCTAAAGTGCAAGTGCAGGATCAAAAAGTCCACAGTGCGCCTGAGGTGCCAGCAACCCAAATGCAGTCCCTGGACCAAGTGGTGTCCCTAAAAAACGCCCAGGATCTCCATCCAACGCGCGTTTCGCGGGTGGGTTTAGCTTTTTCAAGGTGGGGAGCCTAAGTGGTGAACCTAGAATCTGAGGTCCCTTTAAAAACCCTCCTGTGATGGCATCATGTGATGCAGGTGTGCGATCAGATCAGCCAAAACCGGAAGTGACATATGTACTAAATTAGCTGCTATAGCATTCTAAAGAGTTCCGTGCAGTGATAAAAGACACATTTCCATAGTAACCGCCGCACCGGAAATCATACTCGTGGCCCAAAACAACCGGTTGCGGACACCTCAGGGACACAGGGAGTATGGTAACTAAGGGGAGATATATTTCCCTAGTGCCCGCTATCCCGGAAGTTGTCACTAGAGTTGAGCGCTGTTCGAGGTTCGAGGTTCTCCAGTTCTAGGCTCGAGTGATTTTGGGGCCTGTTCTAGATCGAACTAGAACTCGAGCTTTTTGCAAAATCTCGATAGTTCTAGAAACGTTCGATAATGGTTCTAGCAGCAAAAAAACAGCTAATTCCTAGCTGGCTTTCCGCTGTAATAGTGTAAGTCACTCTGTGACTCACACTATTATGAAATTTCAGTGTATAGTGTGCGTGAACAGCGCCTTCAGATCACTGCTGTTTGTATAATGGCAATCGCCATTTTTTTTTTTTTTTTCCTTGTCTTCCTTCCCTAAGCGCGCGTGTCTTGTGGGACGGGCCAGCATGTCAGCCAATCCCAGACACACACACAGCTAAGTGGACTTTTAGCCAGAGAAGCAACGGCATGTGTGATAGGATGTCCATGTCACATGTCCCTGCATTATAAAACCGGACATTCTCCTCCAGCACGCCATTATCTGCCTTCTGCGTCCTTGGTGTCTGACATCACTGGCGCAGCTCCGTTCTTTGTCCTATCGCCGATACTGCTGTATGCGCTCCATACACAGCGCTGGACAGCTTAGGGATAGCACTTTCTATAAGTCCTTTTAAGGGCTCGTACCGGCAGGGTCAGAGCCATAGGTGACAGGTCCTGAAAACAGAGACAGCGTCTGTGTAGCTAAGGTCAGGGATTTCGTCGCTGCATTTCCCCATTAGGAGGGAATAGAAAGGCAGGCTTCCTTTCCTCTACCCAGAGACCCACAACCCTGCCACTATACCCTCCTGTCCTCTGCACACTCCAACTCTTTATAACTAAGCCATTATACTAGCAAACACTGAGTGAACCTAGTGTCATCCTAAACGTGGCTATTGGACTTTTGTCTAGTCCCACTAGTGCAAAGACATTTGCAGCACGTCTGCCTGCATTGCACACTCCAACTCATTATAACTAAGCCATTATACTAGCAAACACTCAGTGTACCTAGTGGCATCCTAAACGTGGCTATTGGACTTTTGTCTAGTCCCACTAGTGCAAAGACATTTGCAGCACGTCTGCCTGCATTGCACACTCCAACTCATTATAACTAAGCCATTATACTAGCAAACACTCAGTGTACCTAGTGGCATCCTAAACGTGGCTATTGGACTTTTGTCTAGTCCCACTAGTGCAAAGACATTTGCAGCACGTCTGCCTGCATTGCACACTCCAACTCATTATAACTAAGCCATTATACTAGCAAACACTCAGTGTACCTAGTGGCATCCTAAACGTGGCTATTGGACTTTTGTCTAGTCCCACTAGTGCAAAGACATTTGCAGCACGTCTGCCTGCATTGCACACTCCAACTCATTATAACTAAGCCATTATACTAGCAAACACTCAGTGTACCTAGTGGCATCCTAAACGTGGCTATTGGACTTTTGTCTAGTCCCACTAGTGCAAAGACATTTGCAGCACGTCTGCCTGCATTGCACACTCCAACTCATTATAACTAAGCCATTATACAAGCAAACACTCAGTGTACCTAGTGGCATCCTAAACGTGGCTATTGGACTTTTGTCTAGTCCCACTAGTGCAAAGATATTTGCAGCACGTCTGCCTGCATTGCACACTCCAACTCATAGTTACTAATCCATTATACTAGCAATTTATGCTGCCAGTTTAAGGGCCGTAGTTGCATTGTCAGGGATATTTATTCTTTATTATTCTGCTGTTAATAAAGCTAGACCACCGCTGCAATCTACACCACCTCTCAATTTTTACTACCACATTTTCAGTGCACAATCTTGTCGCAATCAACATGAGTGGCAAAATGACAGATGCTGGTGGAAAGGGGAAGAGGCGTGGTGGAAAAGGAAAAAAAGGGTTTGTCCGTGGGGAAGGTGGCAAAGCTCTATTATCATCTGCTGAAGATAGACCATCTACCAGCAAAAGTAAGATGTCTACTACTTACCGTGGACAATCCGATGTGCTCCCTTTTTTACGGACACAAACAACAGGAACAAAGGTAGATGATGGCCAAAAAAGGAAAATGCTTGAATGGATCTCAAGTGGTCCAACAAGTGCCCTCTCAGCCACTTCAAGTACCGCATCCAAAAAACAGCAGTCCTCTGAGTTGTCATCCCAATCAAACTTGCTTTCTCCCAGCTCTGAAGTCTCCATCAGCCCTGCACAGTATGGTGGAACTGAGATGGCTGAGTCTGCAGAGCTGTTCAGTCACACTATAGCCTGGGAATCAGAGGTCTGCTCCCAAGCTACAGTGAGTACAGAACATGAAATGGTCTGCAGTGATGCCCAGAACCTTTGTGACTCTGATTCAGGCCGTGAGGACCAAGTTTCTGAGCATAATGTTGACCCTTTGTCACAATCTATAACACCTGTAGTTATAGACAATGAGGAACATACTGATGAAGATGAGACGCAGATACCCGATTGGGATGACAACTTAAATATTCGGTCAGGGCAAGAAGAGGCTCGGTCTGAGGGGGAGGGGAGTGCAAACACAACAATTGATGATGAAGTTCTAGATCCCACCTACTGTCAACCCACAGTCAGGCACTTGAGGAGGTCAACAGAGGTGGTGGAGGAGGATGCAACTGATGACGAAGTTACCTTGCGCCTTCCTGGACAGAGTCGGAGTACTGCTAGCACGTCTACAACTGCATCCTCAGCCACCACTCTGCCTCTGAGCACTAGTCGGGGTGGATCAACAGGTCACATGCCCTCTAAGCCTTGCCTAGCCTGGTCCTTTTTTGACATAGCAAAAGATCGCCCAAATTATGTGATCTGTAAAATTTGTCATGGTTCTATTAGTAGAGGTCAAAACCTCAGCAGTTTGACAACTTCTTCCATGAATTGTCACATGAATAAATATCATATGTCCCGGTGGGAAGCTCACCTTGCTGCAATGCAGCCTAGCGGAGCGAACCATCCACCGCCTGCCCCTTCCAGTGCATCCACGCGCTCTTCATCTTCTAGGACTGTGGGGACAGCTGTCACACCTGTTTTTCCACGTACAACTTCCACCACTGTAACCGCAACAGGCAGTTTGCTTGGTAGGTCGTCAGTTGGTTTGGAAGGGGAAACAAGTGAGTGTGTACAGCTCTCTCAGACATCGATAGCACCAACGTTGGATGAAGGCAACATCATGTCTCCGCCTGCACTTTCCTCACAAACCTGCATTTTTCCAGGGACACCCTACTCAACACCGTCTACACACAGCAGCCAGATCTCTGTCCCTCAGATGTGGTCAAATAAAAGGCCACTTCCTGTGACCCATGACAAAGCTAAGAGGTTGACTCTATCCCTCTGTAAGCTCTTGGCTACCGAAATGCTGCCTTTCCGCCTAGTGGACACACAGGATTTTAGAGACCTTATGTCTGTCGCTGTGCCCCAGTACCAGATGCCTAGTCGCCACTACTTCTCTAAGAAAGGTGTGCCCGCGCTACACCAGCATGTCGCACACAACATCACCGCTTCCTTGAGAAACTCTGTGTGTGAACGGGTGCATTTCACCACCGATACTTGGACCAGTAAGCATGGACAGGGACGTTACATGTCGCTGACTGGGCACTGGGTAACTATGGTGATAGATGTTGAAGGGTCTGCTGCACAAGTCTTGCCGTCCCCACGACTTGTGTGTCAATCCTCTGTCTGTCCAAGTTCCGCCACTGCTTCTGCCTCCTCCACCTCATCTGGGTCCTCCACCTCCGCCCCAAGCCTGCCTGGTCAGGCCACCAGCGTTCTCACTGCGCAGAAGGAATCACGCACGCCTCATTACTATGCTGGCAGCAGAGCACAACGGCATCAGGCGGTCTTTAGCTTGACATGTCTTGGGAATAAGAGTCACACAGCTGAGGAGTTGTGGTCAGCTCTGTGGTCCGAGTTTAATAAATGGTTGTCTCCGCTCAACCTGCAGCCTGGTAAGGCCGTGTGCGACAATGCTGCAAACCTGGGTGCGGCCCTTCGCCTGGGCAAGGTGACACACGTGCCTTGTATGGCTCACGTGTTGAACCTTGTTGTCCAGCAATTTTTAACACACTATCCCGGCCTAGATGGCCTTCTGAACAGGGCACGAAAACTGTCTGCTCACTTCCGCTGTTCAAGCGCCGCAGCTGAGCGACTTGCATCGCTACAGAAGTCTTTCGGCCTGCCGGTTCATCGCCTGAAATGCGATGTGGCGACACGCTGGAATTCAACTCTCCACATGTTACAGCGACTGTGGCAGCACCGCCGAGCCCTGGTGCAATACGTCATGACGTATAGCCTGGGCCAACGAGATGCAGAGGTGGGGCAGATCACCCTGATGGAGTGGTCTCAGATCAAGTACCTATGCACCCTTCTGCACAGTTTCGACATGGCGACGAATATGTTTAGCGCTGACAATGCCATTATCAGCATGACAATTCCAGTCATTTACATGCTCGAGCACACGCTAAACACTATTCGGAATAAGGGGGTGGGACAACAGGAAGGGGAGGAACTACAGGAGGATTCATATGCGCAAGGGACAACAACATCACCAAGGTCCAGACGTTCATCATCACCAACGCGGCAGGCATGGGACCATGGGGGACAGGGATCAACAAGGGCGCATGGTAGCAGGCTAAATGTTGAGGAAGGTGCAGGAGAACATGAAGAAATGGAGGACAAACTGTCCATGGACATGGAAGACTCAGCGGATGAGGGAGACCTTGGTCAAATTTCTGTTGAAAGAGGTTGGGGGGAGATGTCAGAGGAAGAAAGAACGGTTAGCACCTCTATGCCACAAACACAGCGTGGACTTGGTCCACATGGCTGCGCAAGACACATGAGTGCCTTCTTGTTGCACTACCTCCAACATGACCCTCGTATTGTCAAAATTAGAAGTGATGATGACTACTGGATTGCCACACTATTAGATCCCCGGTACAAGTCCAAATTTTGTGACATAATTCCAGCCATAGAAATGGACGCACGTATGCAGGAGTATCAGCAGAAGCTGTTACTCGATCTTAGCTCGGCTTTTCCACCAAACAACCGTGTAGGTGCAGGGAGTGATTCTCCCAGTTGTAACTTGCCAAACATGGGACGGTCTCGTCATCTTCAACAGTCTACCCGTACCAGTAGGACCGTATCTGGTGCTGGTAACAGCAATTTTATGGAATCTTTTCATAATTTTTTTAGACCCTCCTTTGCAAGGCCACCAGAGACAACAAGTCTGACACATAGTCAACGGCTGGAGAGGATGATACAGGAGTATCTCCAAATGAACATCGATGCCCTGACTTTGCAAATGGAGCCTTGCTCATTTTGGGCTTCAAATCTAGAAAAATGGCCAGAGCTATCCAGTTACGCCTTGGAGATTTTGTCGTGTCCAGCTGCCAGTGTTGTCTCTGAACGTGTCTTCATTGCTGCTGGGTGTGTGCTGACAGATAAGCGCACGCGTCTGTCCAGTGACAATATGGACAGACTAACGTTCATCAAAATGAACAAGTCACGGATCCAGAAGGAATTTACTACCCCTGTGTCATCCTGAGGAGAGTAAATGCTTGTGGATTTAGAATGTGCTTGATGCAAATAAAAACATCCTGTTTGCAACTAGGGCACAAGTGCTGCCACTGAAAGGGGTGGGTGTGTGTGGGGCCCAATTTTTTGAAAAAAGGGAGACTCCGCTTGGAGTAACCTTTGCTTACATTGTTTTTTAAAAGGAGCCAAGATGAACAGAGCTGGGATCAGGAAAGACTTTGCTACCTACCCCGGTGTCATCCTGGGGGCGGTTAATTATGGCGTATTTTTGAATGTGCTTGATGCAAATCTAGCTGTGAAGTGTACAACTGGGGCACAACTGCTGCCACTGAAGGGGTGGGTGTGTGTGGGGCCCAATTTTTGGAAAAAAGGGAGACTCCGCTTGGAGTAACCCTTGCTTGCTGTGTTTTTTAAAAGGAGTCAAGATGAACAGAGCTGGGATCAGGAAAGACTTTGCTACCTACCCTGGTGTCATCCTGGGGACGGTTAATTATGGCGTATTTTTGAATGTGCTTGATGCAAATCTAGCTGTGAAGTGTACAACTGGGGCACAAGTGCTGCCACTGAAGGGGTGGGTGTGTGTGGGGCCCAATTTTTGGAAAAATGGGAGACTCCGCTTGGAGTAACCCTTGCTTGCTGTGTTTTTTAAAAGGAGCCAAGATGAACAGAGCTGGGATCAGGAAAGACTTTGCTACCTACCCCGGTGTCATCCTGGGGATGGTTCATTATGGCGTATTTTTGAATGTGCTTGATGCAAATCTAGCTGTGAAGTGTACAACTGGGGCACAACTGCTGCCACTGAAGGGGTGGGTGTGTGTGGGGCCCAATTTTTTGAAAAAAGGGAGACTCCGCTTGGAGTAACCCTTGCTTGCTGTGTTTTTTAAAAGGAGCCAAGATGAACAGAGCTGGGATCAGGAAAGACTTTGCTACCTACCCCGGTGTCATCCTGGGGACGGTTAATTATGGCGTATTTTTGAATGTGCTTGATGCAAATCTAGCTGTGAAGTGTACAACTGGGGCACAACTGCTGCCACTGAAGGGGTGGGTTTGTGTGGGGCCCAATTTTTGGAAAAAAGGGAGACTCCGCTTGGAGTAACCCTTGCTTGCTGTGTTTTTTAAAAGGAGCCAAGATGAACAGAGCTGGGATCAGGAAAGACTTTGCTACCTACCCCGGTGTCATCCTGGGGATGGTTAATTATGGCGTATTTTTGAATGTGCTTGATGCAAATCTAGCTGTGAAGTGTACAACTGGGGCACAAGTGCTGCCACTGAAGGGGTGGGTGTGTGTGGGGCCCAATTTTTTGAAAAAAGGGAGACTCCACTTGGAGTAACCCTTGCTTGCTGTGTTTTTTAAAAGGAGCCAAGATGAACAGAGCTGGGATCAGGAAAGACTTTGCTACCTACCCCGGTGTCATCCTGGGGACGGTTAAGTATGGCGTATTTTTGAATGTGCTCGATGCAAATCTACCTGTGAAGTGTACAACTGGGGCACAAGTGCTGCCACTGAAGGGGTGAGTGTCTGTGTGGCCCAATTTTTGGAAAAAAGGGAGAATCCGCTTGGAGTAACCCTTGCTTACATTGTTTTTAAAAATTATCCAAGATGAACAGAGCTGGGATCAGGAAAGACTTAGCTACCTACCCCGGTGCAATCCTGAGGACGGAAAAGGATGGCGTATTTTTGAATGTGCTTGACGCAAATCTAGCTGTGAAGTGTACAACTGGGGCACAACTGCTGCCACTGAAGGGGTGGGTGTGTGTGGGGCCCAATTTTTGGAAAAAAGGGAGACTCCGCTTGGAGTAACCCTTGCTTGCTGTGTTTTTTAAAAGGAGCCAAGATGAACAGAGCTGGGGTCAGGAAAGACTTTGCTACCTACCCCGGTGTCATCCTGGGGACGGTTAAGTATGGCGTATTTTTGAATGTGCTCGATGCAAATCTACCTGTGAAGTGTACAGCTGGGGCACAAGTGCTGCCACTGAAGGGGTGAGTGTCTGTGTAGCCCAATTTTTGGAAAAAAGGGAGAATCCGCTTGGAGTAACCCTTGCTTACATTGTTTTTAAAAATGATCCTAGATGAACAGATCTGGGATCAGGAAAGATTTTGCTACCTAACCCGGGGTCATCCTGGAAACGGTTAAGTATGGCGTATTTTTGAATGTGCTTGATGCAAATCTACCTGTGAAGTGTACAACTGGGGCACAAGTGCTGCCACTGAAGGGGTGAGTGTCTGTGTGGCCCAATTTTTGGAAAAAAGGGAGACTCCGCTTGGAGTCACCTTGCGGTGTTTTACATGATTTTAGAAGGGCGTGCCATGCCTATATCTGTGTCTCCTCTTTTTCCTTGTCCTGCTCTTTTGTTTTCGCATGAGTATATGTCCTTGTCACTTTCCCATGTGTTTGTTTTGTGTTGTGAGTTGTATGTCACCTTTTGGACACCTTTGAGGGTGTTTTCTAGGTGTTTTTATGTGTTTGTGAATGCCTGCCATTATTTCCTATGCGGTTCGAGTTCGGTTCGTCGAACGTTCGATGAACCGAACTCGAACGGGACCTCCGTTCGGCGAACCGACCTCGAGCCGAACCGGGACCGGTTCGCTCATCTCTAGTTCTCATCTATCACATGGCCTCAATATCTCCTATACTATTGGTGCCAGGTATATTGACAGGTATCCCTGCCAATGGCGATCAAAGTATGATGTGACGCCTATGCATCATGCCACACTGCCCGGCCCGAGGGCCCCACGTGGTCCGGGAGACGCGTCAGCCCCTTAGCCACGCCCCGCCACTCAGGACCAAGCTGGGAGAGGGGGCGTGCATCGCTACACGCCCCCCTCCCACATGATCTCCGAAGCCGGCGCTCCCGCCTGATCCGAGGGACGCGTAACCTCGGAAACAAAGCGGGAGCGCGCAGCCACACAGTCTCACGCGCAGGCAGAAGACCAAGGCGTCACATCAGGGCAGATCAAGGCAACTAAATCACCATGTTACATCACATTTGCCCAGTGATTATATCGGAGCCATGATATTGGAAATAGAACCAGGTGGGGAGCCCAGGGCATAGTAAAAGAAGATTTTAAGACAGAGAGGCCAGCTAAAGGGCAACACAGAGGTATATGCCCATAGCTGAAGGCACCAAAATATAAAAACATTAAAAAGAGGCACCGTAAACATGCATATAGATAGAAAACAATGCATGCTCTATAGGAAATGGAATATCTTCGTCCCGATCTTCAAATTGCAGCGCAGCGATGTCAGGTGTCTTCATCCGATTCATAGGATAAGATTTCAACATATCACGAGATCGATCCGCACCAAAAATTAACTAATGTATAAAGGAGGAAAAAATTAGTTCTCAAAAACAGGAACCACCAGTCTGTGATCACCACTTGTGAGCCAAAACATGCTCGCGGTAGTAACAACAGAAAAGGATGCAATAAAATAATACAATATTAAAAAAAACACAACATGAATAAAAAATGGGGTATGTCAAAGAGGAGACACAAGAATAATGACGGAACTAGTGCGCAAGTTATAAAAAGGACACAAAACTGATATTTTCGTTAAGTCCCTTAGGGACTAAAGTGTCCAAGACAGTAATCCATCGGGCCTCCACCTGAGCAAGTCGTTTCTTCAAGTCACCACCGCGAGACCCACCACGAACAACATCAATCCCGCATACCTTTAAACCAGATGGATTGCTGTTATGGAATCTCCGAAAGTGCCGAGGGAGCGTTTTAAGCATTGTTGTATCTATTGCATCTCTAACGGCATTTATGTCCCTTACGTGCTCTCTCGTGCGCACCCGCAACTCACGCGAGGTGAGGCCGATGTACACGAGGGAACACAGGCAGGTGGCATAATAAATCACGTGTGTTGTAGCACACGTGATATGGCACCGAATGTTCAGAGTTCTAGTTCCATCGGAAGAAGTAAACGAGGTGGCACGGAGGATGTTCGGGCAGGCCAAGCAGAGACCACATGGATAACAGCCCATCAGGGGGCCACGAGTACTGAAAGGGTTAGATATTGGAGGGACATAATGGCTTCTCACCAGAATGTCGCGGAGGTTTTTGGATCGACGGGCCGTCATCAGAGGACCAGGAGGGAGCAGTTCCACCAAGATAGGATCTGATCGAAGAACAGGCCAATACTTCTTAAGAATTTCCCGCATGGTTTGCCAGTGGCTATTATGGGTACCTATAAATCGAACAGGAGGGTCAGATTGTTGATGTTTAGGAATATAGTTCAGCAGTTGTTGGCGTGGGGTCCGCTTTGCCCGTAGATAGCCTCTCCTGATACAGCGATTGCTGTAGCCTCGGTCTCTAAAGCGGCCACGAAGATCGGCCGACTGTGACTCAAAGACGGCATCGGAGGAGCAGATCCGCCTCGTACTCAAGAATTGGCCGGTCGGGATGGCGCGTATTGTTGATGGTGTATGGGCAGGAGACGCATGCAGCAGGGCATTGACAGAGGTGGATTTCCGATGAACACTAGTTTGTATAGTTGACAACTGATCCACCTCAATATTGATGTCTAAAAAGTCAATGCACCTGCTGCTATGCTTATAAGTCAATTTGATGTTTAAATTATTGGAATTTAAGTGCCCCATAAATTCATCGAGCTGCTCCACCGTGCCCTGCCAAAAGAAAAGAACATCATCAATATATCTAAGCCAGCACTGCACATGGGAGCTAAGCCTGCCACCACCCTCGCCAAAAACCAACCTCTCCCACATACCGAGGAAGAGGTTGGCATACGAGGGGGCACAGGCCGCTCCCATGGCAGTGCCGCGTTGCTGTAGATAAAATTGATCTTTGAAAATAAAAAAATTGTGGGTAAGGACAAAGTGGAGCAGCTGAGGATAAATTTATTGAGTTCGCCATCCCGACCGCCCATCTTGAGGAAGAGGCGAGTGGCCTCCAGTCCATCTGAGTGTGAAATGCAGGTGTATATGCTCTCCACATCTGCCGTAACAATCAGCATGTCTTTATCCATAAAGATGCCGTCAATCCGCCGGAGCACATCAGTCGTGTCACGGACATATGAGGGCAGGGTTTCCACTAATGGTTTCAGATGGTAATCGATAAATTTACAAATAGGGTCACACATGCCCCCTATGCCGGACACGATGGGGCGCCCCGGAGGATTAAGAGCATCTTTATGGTAGTAAATAAAAGTTAGGTACCTTAGGATATTTGGTGGAGAGCCCTTCTGCCATCTTGCTAATAATCACACCAATCTCCGACGCCGCCTCCAAGATCCTTGACAAACCAAGCGAAAAAGACTGGATTAAAAGACAACTTAGAATAAGTGTTCTTGTCACGCAGCTGTCTATAAGCCTCCCGCTTATAATTTTCCACAGCCCAGACCACAATATTGCCCCCATTGTCTGCCGGTTTTATTATAATATTTTGGAAGTCACTCAATTCGTTTAATGCTCGTCTCTGTCTGTGAGTGAGATTATCTCTCTGTCTCCTAACTGGGATTTGCTTGAATTCTTCAGACACAAGACGAGTAAAGACCTCAATGGCAGGGCAAAGAGACAAGGGGGGAAAACTTGTAGATCTGGGCAATAGTGACCGGGGGCACACACCTGCTGTAGTATCGGCCTGTTCAAGGAGCAGATCCTCCAGGACACGTAATGCTTCCCTCTCCTCCGGACTGTCCAACCCCCTGGTCTCTCGTCTGTGATGTAACCTCTTCAGAATGAGCTTGCGTGCAAATAAATGGGTATCTTTTAGGGCTATGAAAAAGTCAAAATTGTTGGTTGGGGAAAATGTTAGGCCTCTTGACAACACATCTAGTTGGTCATTAGAAAGTGTATAAGCAGATAGGTTAATCACCTGAAGCCTATTTTTTCCCCCTTGCTTGACAGCCTGCCTGTTACGGGATGATTTAACCCGAGCACCAACACTTGACTCTGCCTCATTGCCACCCCCCGAGGTCTCAGATGAATCTCCAAACGAGGTTAGTGATGTTAAGGAGGCGGACTGTCCGCGAGAAAAGCTCCTCCGACGAGGGCCCGTCCTGGATCTGGTCTGCAACCTATATACTGTGGAGCTGGTATAATCTCCCAGGTCTCTGTTAAATTTCTTCAGTTTCTGGCTACAGATCTCCTTCTCCAATTTAGAAAGTTCTTTTTCTATTTCCGCTTCCATCCTAGTGACAGTATCAGTGGAGCAGTTGTTTTTAATGGTTTTTTCAAGCTCCTCCAATTCAGCCTCCATAGTGGTAAGGGATGTCGTATTATGGTCCCTTAACAGAGACAGGAATCCCAGGGAGCACGTTTGGGCCAGAAATTCCCAACTCTCACGGAAGGAAGAATCTTCCACCGGAAAAGATGGGAATATCTGGACCCGCAGTCCACGGGGGACCATGTCTCTGTCAAGGTATTTAACCAATAAGGCACGATTCCAACAAATTCTCAGTCTCCTCTTCAACAACTCCTTATATTTAAAAATCAGTGTATCACAATTAGAAGAACTAGCATCACTGGTGACGTTCTTGTTGTGGTCATTCAGAACGGTATCAAAATGTAGAGACCATGCCCGGTCTCGAGCGCAGAAGTCCATGCTCAATTGAGAACAATCTGTGAGAAGCACAGAAACACATATTATTAACACATATCTCAATTTAAGAGCCATTTATATAAACACCGTACCCGCCAAGATAGACGGGAGGGGTGCCAGCACTACTCATAGTATTAATCAAACACAGGAGGAAAGAGTAAAGTGCAAAATCTATACTTTATTAGAACAGACACAACAAGACAAGTTAAAAGAGGTATACTACCAAGTCAATAGGGATACAAGTAGTAGTCGCATTGTCATGACAGATTGCAGCCCAAATATTGTATATAGATTCTACCAATAATGGAGTAGAGGATAGATGAAATAAGGACTGGCCAAAGTCTTTAGACAGGACTACAAAGAGTAAAGGGAGTGTGAACAGGGACTATATGGGATTGCGGTGCAATTAAGTCGTCACGGAGTCTCCAGCAGGAGGCGAGGAGAGGCCGTGGTGGCTAGTAAACTAGTCCTGACTAACATGGCTCTTAAATTGAGATATGTGTTAATAATATGTGTTGGTTAAATACCTTGACAGAGACATGGTCCCCCGCGGACTGCGGGTCCAGATATTCCCATCCTTTCCGGTGGAAAATTCTTCCTTCCGTGAGAGTTGGGAATCTCTGGCCCAAACGTGCTCCCTGGGATTCCTGTCTCTGTTAAGGGACCATAATACGACATCCCTTACCACTATGGAGGCTGAATTGGAGGAGCTTGAAAAAACCATTAAAAACAACTGCTCCACTGATACTGTCACTAGGATGGAAGCGGAAATAGAAAAAGAACTTTCTAAATTGGAGAAGGAGATCTGTAGCCAGAAACTGAAGAAATTTAACAGAGACCTGGGAGATTATACCAGCTCCACAGTATATAGGTGGCAGACCAGATCCAGGACGGGCCCTCGTCGGAGGAGCTTTTCTCGCGGACAGTCCGCCTCCTTAACATCACTAACCTCGTTTGGAGATTCATCTGAGACCTCGGGGGGTGGCAATGAGGCAGAGTCAAGTGTTGGTGCTCGGGTTAAATCATCCCGTAACAGGCAGGCTGTAAAGCAAGGGGGAAAAAATAGGCTTCAGGTGATTAACCTATCTGCTTATACACTTTCTAATGACCAACTAGATGTGTTGTCAAGAGGCCTAACATTTTCCCCAACCAACAATTTTGACTTTTTCATAGCCCTAAAAGATACCCGTTATTTGCACGGAAGCTCATGCTGAAGAGGTTACAACACAGACGAGAGACCAGGGGGTTGGACAGTCCGGAGGAGAGGGAAGCATTACGTGTCCTGGAGGATCTGCTCCTTGAACAGGCCGATACTACAGCAGGTGTGTGCCCCCGGTCACTATTGCCCAGATCTACAAGTTTTCCCCCCTTGTCTCTTTGCCCTGCCATTGAGGTCTTTACTCGTCTTGTGTCTGAAGAATTCAAGCAAATCCCAGTTAGGAGACAGAGAGATAATTTCACCCACAGACAGAGACGAGCATTAAACGAATTGAGTGACCTCCAAAATATTATAATAAAACCGGCAGACAAGGGGGGCAATATTGTGGTCTGGGCTGTGGATAATTATGAGCGGTAGGCTTTTAGACAGCTGCGTGAGAAGAACACTTATTCTAAGTTGTCTTTTAATCCAGCACAGTCTTTTTCGCTTGGTTTGTCAAGGATCTTGGAGGCGGCGTCGGAGATTGGTGTGATTACTAGCAAGATGGCAGAAGGGCTCTCCACCAAATATCCTAAGGTACCTACCTTTTATTTACTACCTAAAATCCATAAAGATGCTCTTAATCCTCCGGGGCGCCCCATCCTGTCCGGCATAGGGGGCATGTGTGACCCTATTTGTAAATTTATCGATTACCATCTGAAACCATTAGTGGAAACCCTGCCCTCATATGTCCGTGACACGACTGATGTTCTCCGGCGGATTGACGGCATCTTTATGGATAAAGACATGCTGATTGTTACGGCAGATGTGGAGAGCCTATACACCTGCATTTCACACTCAGATGGACTGGAGGCCACTCGCCTCTTCCTCGAGATGGGCGGTCGGGATGGCGAACTCAATAAATTTATCCTCGAGCTGCTCCACTTTGTCCTTACCCACAATTTTTTTATTTTCAAAGATCAATTTTATCTACAGCAATGTGGCACTGCCATGGGAGCGGCCTGTGCCCCCTCGTATGCCAACCTCTTCCTCGGTATGTGGGAGAGGTTGGTTTTTGGCGAGGGTGGTGGCAGGCTTAGCTCCATGTGCAGTGCTGGCTTAGATATATTGATGATGTTCTTTTCTTTTGGCAGGGCACGGTGGAGCAGCTCGATGAATTTATGGGGCACTTAAATTCCAATAATTTAAACATCAAATTGACTTATAAGCATAGCAGCAGGTGCATTGACTTTTTAGACATCAATATTGAGGTGGATCAGTTGTCAACTATACAAACTAGTGTTCATCGGAAATCCACCTCTGTCAATGCCCTGCTGCATGCGTCTTCTGCCCATACACCATCAACAATACGCGCCATCCCGACCGGCCAATTCTTGAGTACGAGGCGGATCTGCTCCTCCGATGCCATCTTTGAGTCACAGTCGGCCGATCTTCGTGGCCGCTTTAGAGACCGAGGCTACAGCAATCGCTGTATCAGGAGAGGCTATCTACGGGCAAAGCGGACCCCACGCCAACAACTGCTGAACTATATTCCTAAACATCAACAATCTGACCCTCCTGTTCGATTTATAGGTACCCATAATAGCCACTGGCAAACCATGCGGGAAATTCTTAAGAAGTATTGGCCTGTTCTTCGATCAGATCCTATCTTGGTGGAACTGCTCCCTCCTGGTCCTCTGATGACGGCCCGTCGATCCAAAAACCTCCGCGACATTCTGGTGAGAAGCCATTATGTCCCTCCAATATCTAACCCTTTCAGTACTCGTGGCCCCTGATGGGCTGTTATCCATGTGGTCGCTGCTTGGCCTGCCCGAACATCCTCCGTGCCACCTCGTTTACTTCTTCCGATGGAACTAGAACTCTGAACATTCGGTGCCATATCATGTGTGCTACAACACACGTGATTTATTATGCCACCTGCCCGTGTTCCCTCGTGTACATCGGCCTCACCTTGCGTGAGTTGCGGGTGCGCACGAGAGAGCACGTAAGGGACATAAATGCCGCTAGAGATGCAATAGATACAAAAATGCTTAAAACACTCCCTCGGCACTTTCGGAGATTCCATAACAGCAATCCATCTGGTTTAAAGGTACGAGGGATTGATGTTGTTCGTGGTGGGTCTCGCGGCGGTAACTTGAAGAAACGACTTGCTCAGGTGGAGGCCCGATGGATTACTGTCTTGGACACTTTAGTCCCTAAGGGACTTAACGAAAATATCAGTTTTGTGTCCTTTTTATAACTTGCACACTAGTTCCGTCATTATTCTTGTGTCTCCTCTTTGACATACCCCATTTTTTATTCATGTTGTGTTTTTTTAATATTGTATTATTTTATTGCATCCTTTTCTGTTGTTACTACCGCGAGCATGTTTTGGCTCACAAGTGGTGATCACAGACTGGTGGTTCCTGTTTTTGAGAACTAATTTTTTCCTCCTTTATACATTAGTTAATTTTTGGTGCGGATCGATCTCGTGATATGTTGAAATCGTATCCTATGAATCGGATGCAGACACCTGACATCTCTGCGCTGCAATTTGAAGATCGGGGCGAAGATATTCCATTTCCTATAGAGCATGCATTGTTTTCTATCTATATGCATGTTTACGGTGCCTCTTTTTAATGTTTTTATATTTTGGTGCCTTCAGCTATGGGCATATACCTCTGTGTTACCCTATAGCTGGCCTCTCTGTCTTAAAATCTTCTTTTACTATGCCCTGGGCTCCCCACCTGGTTCTATTTCCAATATCATGGCTCCGATATAATCACTGGGCAAATGTGACGTAACATGGTGATTTAGTTGCCTTGATCTGCCCTGATGTGACGCCTTGGTCTTCTGCCTGCGCGTGAGACTGTGTGGCTGCGCGCTCCCGCTTTGTTTCCGAGGTTACACGTCCCTCGGATCAGGCGGGAGCGCCGGCTTCGGAGATCACGTGGGAGGGGGGCAAGTAGCGATGCACGCCCCCTCTCCCAGCTTGGTCCTGAGTGGCGGGGCGTGGCTAAGGGGCTGACGCGTCTGCCGGACCACGTGGGGCCCTCGGGCCGGGCAGTGCGGCATGATGCATAGGCGTCACATCATACTTTGATCGCCATTGGCAGGGATACCTGTCAATATACCTGGCCCCAATAGTATAGGAGATATTGAGGCCATGTGATAGGTGACAACTTCCGGGATAGCGGGCACTAGGGAAATATATCTCCCCTTAGTTACCATACTCCCTGTGTCCCTGAGGTGTCCGCAACCGGTTGTTTTGGGCCACGACTATGATTTCCGGTGCGGCGGTTACTATGGAAATGTGTCTTTTATCACTGCACGGAACTCTTTAAATGCTATAGCAGCTAATTTAGTACATATGTCATTTCCGGTTTTGGCTGATCTGATCGCACACCTGCATCACATGATGCCATCACAGGAGGGTTTTTAAAGGGACCTCAGATTCTAGGTTCACCACTTAGGCTCCCCACCTTGAAAAAGCTAAACCCACCCGCGAAACGCGCGTTGGATGGAGATCCTGGGCGTTTTTTAGGGACACCACTTGGTCCAGGGACTGCATTTGGGTTGCTGGCACCTCAGGCGCACTGTGGACTTTTTGATCCTGCACTTGCACTTTAGGTAAGCGAAGCGTACTTCATTCTGTGCCTTGCTACAATAGTCACTTTATTTATCATGTAACTTGAATTGTACAACTGATTACTATTGGTGCCTCATTTACTAGCCACCACGGCCTCTCCTCGCCTCCTGCTGGAGACTCCGTGACGACTTAATTGCACCGCAATCCCATATAGTCCCTGTTCACACTCCCTTTACTCTTTGTAGTCCTGACTAAAGACTTTGGCCAGTCCTTATTTTATCTATCCTCTACTTCATTATTGGTAGAATCTATATACAATATTTGGGCTGCAATCTGTCATGACAATGCGACTACTACTTGTATCCCTATTGACTTGGTAGTATACCTCTTTTAACTTGTCTTATTGTGTCTGTTCTAATAAAGTATAGATTTTGCACTTTACTCTTTCCTCCTGTGTTTGATTAGTACTATGAGTAGTGCTGACACCCCTCCCGTCTATCTTGGCGGGTATGATGTTTATATAAATGGCTCTTAAATTGAGATATGTGTTAATAAGATGCTAGTGGAGCAGTTTCTGCAAGGACTGAGGTCTGCTGAAGATTGCAAACAACTTTGGTTGTGGACTTTGGAGCACGCCGACCTAAACTTTGCAGTACTAAAGGAGCGGGCCATCAAGGCCCTACAAGCACCAGATACCGGCACTCCTGATGTAACCCCTTGGCCGGTCGACACCGCTCCCATATCAGTGGCGCCCCCGCCGCTGGCCCTGCCAGCCCCTGCTGCAGCCACCGGAGCGATGGAAGAGTTGACCTCGCAAGTCCGGCGCTTGAATGAGGACGTCGTCCGAATCCTCGCCGCCCTCCAGCTACCAAGAGAGTCAAGCCCCTGGAGAAGATCCAGCTTGCCGACAGCCCGGAGGACTTCCCCTGGATGCAGCAGAGGAAGAACAATGACCCACGGTACGGCGCGCCTGTCTGCTACAAGTGCAACAAGACCGGCCATTATGCTAGACGGTGCCCGTTAAACGAGCAACCCCTGAGGCCAAGGGCCAATCCTCAGGAGTAGACCC